>NC_143588.1:44366823-44520118 GCF_048544385.1 Mastigoproctus giganteus
TCTTATTATGAAATAAATCTGAAATTTCTGTTACTTTTAATTCTTAGAGGAAAAATAAATTCAGCCTATTTTTTCTGCATACAAAAAAACACTTTACCTTGCTTTAAAAAAAATTAAAATTCTGCTTTTCAACCTTATAGAAATAATACAACCTGCCTATTTTTCTGTCTACACAGAAAAATAGGCAGGGTGTATTAACATTCTATTTTTTTCTCTCTAAAGAGAAAAACAGTCAAAAAAACCTAGCCCTTAGAAATAATACATCCTGCCTATTTTTCTGTCTAGAGAGAAAATAGGCAGAATGCATTATTATTCTATTTTTATGGATATTTATTTCTGCCTATGCAAGATACATCTTTCTGTCTAAAGAGAGAAACACAGGCAAAAAAACAGAAACACAACTAATCAAAATTTTTAAGAAAAACGCCATGCTGTCTTAAGTTCCCGTCGTTTATTTTGAAAAATTGTTCCGTTATCTGTCACCCAACTGAATTTAGCCGACTTTAATTTCTCGCGAATATTGGCAACCTTGTCGATATAAGAAATGACTAATATACTCCAATCCTATTTACCGAGCTCCTGCTGAACTCTCCATACTTCGGAAACCAAGTTTGGTTTGCCATAAACCAGAAAATTATTCTAATCGATATTTAATTAGTGTGAGTACCCGTATGTATAGTTACTTTAGCACAGTTCCATGATGGAAAAGCTAAAATATTCGATGCACCATTAGCGGAAGGTTCAACGGAAACATTTATCGATCAAAAGTCAGAGGCCACCTTGGTGGTCTAAAAGGATTAAAATGCATTGCGGTTAGTTAAAGAAATAATTACATTTAGCTTGTAATGGTGGCACACTAAATAAATGATCAGTGTATTTACGAAATTAATGAAAGGAAAAGAAACATTTGCAATAAATTGGTGGCTACAATCAGTAAGAAGACTGGGACTTGCTTTCTGGCGCATTCACTCTTAGCACAAGTTTACGGTAATGGTTCATTTTAATAGCATTTTTGCAATTGATGAATCTATTCCTTGTCTTGGCCAAGTTTTCAATTTTCGCGATTCGATTCTGAGCAATAGAGTTCCAAAGTCATGATCATTCGATTCTTATTATGAAAGCAGAAATCTTATTTATTAGTTTCGTTATGCAAATTTTAATATCTCCAGAAATTTTGCAAAATAATCACGAAGTACTAAAATATAAGTGGATGACTATTTTCATTCTTAAAAACGATGTTTGGGAAGCAAGAATAATATTGGAAGTAATTTTCCATTCTATAAAAACAGAACTGTAATTACAACGAGGTAGCCATAGAGAGGTTCTGTTACAATCGTTTTCCCATTGTAACGATTTATAGTTATAGAATTTAAATTATAAGGAGGTAGCTATAAGTTGTTACAAAAGAAAAACGATTGTAACAGAATCGAAAGTTTCTGTTACAATGTTACTTTACAACGTTACAAAAAACTGCTGTAACTGAACCAATAATTCAAGCTATTGCTTTTATGGTGGTTGGAGTAGTCTTTGTTTTAAACGCCAATTTATTCTGGATCAAAATAAACAGTATTGTTTATTTCGCCATTTTATTATTTATAATAAAAGGAATGGAGGCTATATTTACAAAAAACTGCTGTAATTGAACCTTGGTTCAGTTACTGTAAAGTTACTAAACTGTTCAGTTACAGCAGTTTAGTTGTTACAACAACTGAAGCAGTTTAGTTGTAACAACAACTAAACTGCTTAAGTTACAACTGCTGTTGTAACAACTAAACTTTAGTTTTTAGTTACAATAGAAGTTGTAACTGAACCTTGGTTCAGTTACAATTTCTATTGTAACTAAACGAAAAAAAAAACAGAACCAAGGTTCAGTTACAACAGAACCGCTGCATTCAGTTCTAATGTAACCGAACCTTGAGTTCAGTTACAGCAGAACTACTGTTCTACATTTAGTTGAATTGCAACAGAAGTTCTGTTGTAACTGAATGCGGTTTTTCGTTTAAATATAAATATTTGTATTATCAAATTTAAAATTAGGTTTATTAAAAATTTACAAAAATATCTTTGTAACTTTCATAAAAAGTAAACTTTTAAAGTTTCTAGTTGGTGTTCTTAATAAACTTTCCCTTTTCTAAATTAAGTTTATTTTTTGCTGTCCCCTGAACTCCTATCATTAGATAAAGTGTACCTGAGTGTTGACCTTGTCTACAACCAACGCTTCTCTTTGAAAGCATCCTTGTCTTCCCATCTTTGTTTCCAAGGTGATGTTCAGCCATTTTCCAGTTTGACTAATGGCACCTCCAACACGCCGGGTCTCAGGTAAGTATGCTTTATTTACAGGTGAGAGGGAGGAGTATACTCAGAGCTGCACTATTATTGATTAGCTACATTTTGCTGCATTAATGTCGAAGTAGTGTATGACGGATAGGGCAGCAGGTTTTGGCGATCCCATGCCTTCACCAGCAAGCGTTATAGATGGTGGGACTTTCGCCTGCCTAATTGCTCCTTACTTGGACCGCTTGTAAGCAGACTGGAGAAAGTAATCGATATTTTACCGGATAGATTTTACTGCTTTTTCCTAAAACCGCCCTTGATTTATTGTGGTTTCGATGGGTGGCTTGCAAGTTTGTTTAAGAGTTCTCGTCCTTACACACCAAGGGGCATTTATCATAACTCGTCTTCAGTTAATGCTACTTTTACTCGGTCGCCTTACGTAGGTATCTTACCTTCTAGTGTCTAATATTTTAATTTCCTTAGTTAATCCCAAGTTTGAGTTTAAAATGGACGCGTCCAACTTAACATTTCTCTCAACATCATCAATGCTTCCTCTGATCAGTTAAGTTTATAAAAACCAATAATTCAAGCCATTGCTTATTAAAACACTTTTATACTGTTTGGAGAAGTCTGTTGTTTTAAATGCCAATCTATTCCGGATCAAAATAAACAATGTTGTTTATTTCGCCATTTTATGATTTAATCCGGATTCTTTAAAAGAAATGTGAAATAATTCAAAATAAAATAAGAGTAGCATTTAAAAGAATTTTATTCATTTTTTTTTCTCAGTCTTACAGGTAGTGTAGAATGGTTCAATCATCTTGTTGGTTAATTATTTCTCTTTTAACTTTTTTTTAAAGATCTTTGGCTCATCTTCGGTGGGAAGCTTCATGCACAGCAAGACATCAAAGATGTTCATCCTTCACTTAACGCCTTTCAGTGACTCTATTGAAAAGAAAAGAAAAAATTTAAAATCTCAGATGCCTCTCTCAAGTCAAAGTATGTCTATTCTTACAATAATATGCATTAAATTCTAACCATACACCGTGGAGAGAAAGAACACTGTCTATTTTCATCTATAAATACAGTCGTACTTATCAGCTTACCACCCTTCTCGGTTCATAAATTTTATCCGCTACACTTACACACACAGAAGGTACATTCATCGAAGCGAAGAATGTCGATTCAAACCCACACAATTTCACGGATATAAAACTCATTATGTTCATCCAAAGGATGACGGGGAGTTGACTCTCAGACGTACTCTAACATCAAAAGAATGACAATAACTTACTGAACTGGGCAGTAAGTCCCCTCAACCAATGAAGTCATTGTGTTTGTCTAATGAACTGTTAGTTTCCAGGTGAATGAACCAATTTATAGACAATCTATCGTAAAAAGTAAGTTATTTATACGAGATGGGGAAGAGTCGAAATTAACGTCCAATTCTAAGCTCATCTTCGGCAGAATTTAAGGGTTAATTAAGATAATTTTCTACAAGGTGGAGGAAAAAACAGGAGCATTCTGTTATATTAAAAACATAAAGAAAATATGAACGCAATTTTATTAAGAAATTGTGTATCTGCCAAGCAGGATCTGGATATATTTATCCGAGGACATGAAGAGATCCTAACCAAGAATGTGGCTTAGATTTAGTAAAGAAAAAAAGTTGATTTTGACATTCTGAAGATGTTTGGGAAGCGGCAAGTTATTAAAGGAATGTACATACATTTTTTTTTCTCTCAGCTATCTCAGGACTTTTTTGTGATAGTTCACATAGCATCAGCAGTTTCTCTGTCAGGTGAATGAACTACCAATGAACACCTTTCTGGGTTAAAACAATCCACAGAACGTGCTTATCTGTTAGAGGTTCCGTGTGAGTGACAAATTGAATTCTGCTGATGGAAATGCAGTTTGGAGGATTTTTTTAAAGAGTCACGAAGACATTGGAGATTATAAATTATCTCGAAACCCTTTTGGTGACGTTTTTAATTAGCAACGTGTAACCTCAGATTGGAATATCTGCACTTCCTTGGCAGTGGCAAGGATTTACGAGCATTTTTTTTGACATAATTTATCTCCTTAATAAAAGTCAAATACAGCGCTAGTCTGTTCATCATTTTACCACCTTTGTGGGGTGGAAGAAAAGAACAATGGCTTCCATTTAGGAGTTCAGACTCTCCCGAAAAAAGCATATACATAAAAGGGAAAAACCAACCAAATCTTGAGATGGACGAGATCAATCAGTCAGCTAGTTCATCCACCAAAGTTTCTTGCTTCGATATTTGGTGAAAAGTAAAACAAAGGGTATCTACCAGGGTCTTCGATGGTTTTGTTTATATCAGAATTTGGCCAATGTCAGCTAATCTATTTTGTAGAACCTGTCCCACAAGTTATATTGTAGCAAATGATATCACCTGAGAAACAAGAAAATGAACTTGACTTGCAGCGGCTGCTATCAAATTATACACTGTGTGCCACCACGATGGAAGGTACCTAAATAAAAGAGTGGCATGCGAAAGGTGAGGGGATCAGATAGGAAAGAAAAATAAAGAACAGCACAGCGTGAGATAATAACCACGCCTTTTGGTTGCTTATAATGAGCCGACCATGGAAAAAAATAAAATAAAAATAGAGACTGATTAGACTTCTTACTAAGATTTTTTTTAAGGGGTTGTTTATAATTTTTGATGATTATATTTTCAAAACTCTGAGTGCTCGCATGTTTGTTTGTATCCAGATAACGCAGGATGTGGCCTCTAGGTAAAACCCCCTTTGGACGGTCGTGCCTAATTTTCTGACTGTAGAGAGAGATGAGAGAGGTACATATGTTTACTACTTGGAAAACTGGTCGAGGAAGCTAGCATATCTCCTGTTATTTGGCTTCAGATGGTTGGTCCTTCGATCGGACTGACGGACGCCAGTGTGGTTGACGCACAGTTCTGTTCATTGATCATGCAAAAGGTTGCGGAACTAGCAGCGGACGGATAGGGAAAAAAGGGGAAGGGTTGGGGGCAAAAAGGTAAAGCCTTGATTGTAATTGTAGGCTTGTCTGTTTTCACGTGAATGTTTCCGATGACAAAACAGCCCGAACAAGTTTTCAAAGGGGTCATTTAGCGATCTTTCGTTCCTTACCTGATGCAAAGAACAATACATTGTCTATTGTATTGATAGGGACTATGTTTAAGAATAAAATGGCCCATTTTATTTTTCGTTATGGTGTTCTAAGTTCAATGTTTGTTGCTGTCTTCATTACCAGATGTAGCTAATGGTCAACATATGAGAACATCGATTTGTGTTCATCAAAATTCTTCAAATTGCGCGTGTTGTTAGATAATATGATTTTCTTTTAGCGAGTAGGAATCTGATGGTGCATAGCCGGGGATCTTTCAGTAATAAAAATCTAAGGAACTACGATATATCACTGGATGTTAGTTATAATAAAGTGAAACTCCCCTGTAGGGTTATTTGAACCTTCCATGAATCCTTGGAGTTGATACGCAATAACGAGAATGATGGTGGATACATGAACTGGAAGTGAAGATTATCACTTCGAATACGCACAACTTATATTCAACGCGTTTATGGAGGCAATCTCCAACGTCAGCCATATTTGCATGGATATTAACACACAGATCCTAGCGATGTTCGAAGAGATAAAAATTAAACTAACTGCTGGGCTGTTGTTGGGTTTTAGGCCATATTGAGCTATTGTGTGTCTGTAGAAATTTCTCTAGTCTGACGAGATTCGAACCAAGACCTCGGAAAATGAGAAACAACTGGTGAAACCACTATACTATCAATATAACTGACCCGTGTTCCATGTGTTTTGAATGGATTTGAAGATTATACAAGAATTACTTCTGAATTCATTTTTACAGTGCTCAAGAAGCCAAACATTTACAAGAAGGGCGAGTTGTTTTGCTGAAATAAAAAGCCTGGAGTGACACCTAGTCGGCCAAAAAAAAAAAAAAAAGTTGATTTCCATCTAAACCTCTCAAAGTTCTTCCCGACTGGCTCTGCCAAAGCTTCCTGTTTTTTCAATGCCTGGAGCAGTACAAGGTAAGAGTAGCCATCGCCCATCCAGCTAACGACAGTTTGCGAACCCAAGGTCACATCCCTTTCATTTTTTCCCAGGTAAATGCTGTTGTTACAATAAGCACGGGATAATGTGGATTCACGAGCTGGCGTGATGGGGCTGGAATGATTTTACTCTTTCTTTCGATAAGCAGTGGTCCATCTTTAAGTAGAAACTTCAACCAACCATGATATTAAGAAATCTCTGGGAGCTTAGCTTCTAGTATAATTACAGAGCAGACTGGAACAGCTAGTCAACAGAGAGCTTCGTGTTCTGGCAATGTATTTATGCAAATGAACATCAGTGAAAACGAAACTTCTGCTCTCAATACAATTTGAGTAATTCTTTAGGTGTGGTCCCTGGTACAGACAATTTTGCGAATTACATTATCCATTTCTTTTCGCATGATCTAGAAGACACGCATGGTATGATCTCTTACCAGCTCATCCCACCTCTGGGACCACAATATATTATCCTACTCTTGCACTGCCATTATCCTTCTTCATTCTGTTGATTATGTTTGTACAGCAAACCCAAAACAACCTTTTCTTAAAAGTCACGAACCTACCTGTTTTCTCATTCAAAAGATCTTTTAGCCTTCAGAATATATTAGGCCTATCACAAAAACATGGCTGCAATAAGTGTAATGGTAAACATTACCGTTGTTTTCTATTCGTCTGACTTTTGAGAGTTACCATATGATGGAGTAATTGGTGTCTACAAAGAGCACACTACCAATTTCTTTTTTTTAATTCGTGACTCGCAAATGATATCTTTCTATGCTGAGCTTCTTTTACAACAAAAGTCTGTAAATGTTGTTTTATTTTGGTGCTTTCGGATGAACTTATTACAAATTATTCTATACTTACCACACACGATAGCTAACCAAAATAAACACTGTTTATCACAGTAATATACGCCTCTTGTTTGTTCTATAGAAGATCCATTTTTAAAATGTAATTCTAGATAACAAATCTTCAAGACAGGGGGGGTCTAAACGTTCGTGCTTCTGTCCAGAGCTTATCTACCCCTTTCACACAGAACTAAGTACAATAACTACCACAGATGAACAACTCTATTGTCTTGGTTTATGACGATACGGATTAATAAGAATATTACGACTATTGTATCGTGTTTAACAATGGAGATTATGGTAGATGGTTCAGAAAGGGTAAGCCATAAGAACAGCGCAAATTGCGTCCCATTTCAGCAATTTGTTTAATCCTCATGTTGCTGTCTGTCAATCTATTCTCCAAATGATACTTCATTACAATCATCACTATGGTTAGATGTTCTGAAAGCTGTTATCAGAGCTCGTTTTAAATCATCAACTAACCCTTATGTTCTCTAACCATCTATTCCCAATTACCGTGGATAATTAATATAAAATATTCCCTTTAATTGGCAGCACGTGACAGGTAATGAAAGGTGTGCCCAATAAAGTTGATCAAAACTTTCTTTGTAAGACGAGCAAAACTTTTGTCATCCGGGCAACTTGGTTCATTACGATACCGGCACGCACTACGACAAAAAGGATTCGCCCACAGGTCGTCCGTGGACCAATAATTTAAGACCTCTCCGTGCATGAAGTACTTGTAGCCACTGGGTCCGCCTAGCGTCAAGTGGCTAGAAGGAAACATTTCCTTGAACGAGACCTTAATTACCTTCGAATGAATATTATTTTAGACATTAATTGGCTATTCGGAAGAAAAAGTTCTTTTTATTTCAAATTATATTCTGTTGCTGTGGATGCGTTTCTTATTTATAAAATGGCAAACAGATGGCCTTAAATGGGCCTTTCCGCTGGGCGGGGAAATTTATTTTTGGTCTGCCAACTTCGGGAAAAAGTGTATTCGACTTTGAGCGGGTACAAGCGCAGGTGCAAAAAACTTTTACTATTGATTTCGAATAATTCTCCGCTTCCTGTTCTAAATGAACAAGTAATTCCGGCACAGTTCGCAGAATTACTGGACTGTTGATGGCTTTGCAGTTGATTTATGTAGGCGCCACAGATACGGTGGCAAAAAGAACGCAAATCAGACGTTAAGTTTAGATTCTTGATGGTAAAAACCTATTTTTAATTATCCTAAGCTAGCATTAAGTAGTTTGAACATTCTCAGAAGGAAACGTTCTTGCATCTCTTCGTTGTACTATTTAAATTAATACATTTTCTGTTTATGCTCATGGATGTCCATTATAGGAGTTATTGTCCTATTTATTTCAACAATATAGCACGTATTTAGTGGCGTCGTGTAGGATCGAACGAGCTATATGCTGACTTCTCTACCAGTGCGCTCAGAATTCGGTTGCTGACCACCTTATAAAGTCTTTTTTTTCAGATAACGATGGGCCCCATCGACGTGATATTACCTTTCGAAGATCAGTTACCATCCGTTTGCCATAAGTAATTGGATTAGCTCTAAAAGAACAACCGTAAAATTTTACTTTACCTCTTTTTTTTTGTCAAGGTAAAAACAGCTGTGCGTACTTCGTTGTAGCTATTTTTAGTTAAATTCTGTTTAATTTTCGTTATTCATTTTAAAATTCATTAAAAAGTGGGTGGTTGGCTCCTTAATAGTCAAAAACATGTTTAAACATTTGCTTTTATTAGCATTTCGAGTTGCACTCAGTAATGGGCCAATAAGTGCTGCGCTTCACATTGTTGTCCCAATATTGTTGCACTCAGTATTGGGCCAATAAGTGGTTGTGCTTCACATTGTTGTCCCAATATTATTGCACTCAGTATTAGGCCAATAAGGTTGCGCTTCACATTGTTGACCCAATATTGTTGTACTCATCAACAAGCCATTACTGGCTTGTTGATGAGTACAACAATATGGTTGTACAAACGCATATGAACAAATTTATAAAACTGAATAATCAAATAGTAAAAATTATCCTTAGAATCCCAAATAATAATCTTAAATATTAAAAAAGTGGTGCAATTCAAACTTTATAGATCAACTTTTTATTATTATTAAATTGAATATTGTCCTAAAAATAAAGCTTTAAATCTAATATATTCCAATTACTGTCCCCAGGGCCCATCAACCTTCGCATGTATTGACTTGCAATAACATGTATTGCGCGATTGATATGCTCCAATGGAAAAAAATATATATATTTATGTACGTAAAAAAGCCAAGATATTCTGTAAGATCACATTTAATAACGTATAAAAACATTACTAAACAGAAAAACAATTGGCGTCTGAACTACCATTCACCTTGTCCTCGCTTGGCGTCTGAACTACCATTCACCTTCTTGTACGCCTTGTCTTCTCTCCAACATAATAATTTGTGTTCGCCAGTCGCCGACTGTTTTTCTCTATACTATAATTTTATGTAATTTGATATTTAAACAGAAACCAATGTTGCTTCATCACTTAAAAAAAAAAAAATTTTGGACTGTCTACCAAAATTTTTGTTCCTTTTGACTGGCTTCATAAGAGAATTTATATTAATTTCGTTAATAATAGTAAAAGGGACATTAAAACATCTAAAGTGACTTTTCATATTTTAAATTATTGACGAAAATTCTTAGATAAGTTAGTAACATTAAGGTTACTGAAAAATTTATAAAATAGAAATGAGAAATTTAATAAGTACAAAAATAACTGATTTAGCAGCAGTATCACCCAATATGGGTCATACTGCTGCTAAATCAGTGACGACGCATTAAGAAAAGACGTAGAACGGAACGAAGAAACAACCAGGAGTTCCTGTACTAGCTTATATTTTCATCAACCATTTTCAGTGCCGAAATAAAATTACAAAACCTTATACCGATTAATTAAATTGATACCGAAGCAACTTTTGATTCTGTATTTAAATATGAATAATTTTATACGAGTTTAAAGTTAAAGATAGTATTCACTATCTTGTCAACGAACTCCATTACTTATAACCTTAATAAAAATTATCCATAAATTATGCAGTTTACCGTTTATTATATTAATATTTTCAGTTTCTCATTGTTGCAATAAATACAAGGCTAATAATAGATTTAAAAGCTAACAATGCCTTTTATGGAGCAAAATCTATTGTTACGTAGACTCAACAATCGCGTACGCTCAACAATGTTCAACAATCGCGTACGCTCAACAATCATTTAACTGGTGGAATAATTCAAATAACAAAAAAAAATGCATTTTTATTATTTAAACTCGCACGTTATGGTATTATTCATAATAAAATAACCTTTCTTTAAAGGTAAAAGTGACAATACTTTTTTTTTAATAAAAACAATCGCATCAAGAGAGGAAAGATGAATATTTCTACGAATTACCCCCATGAATCAAAACCTCTAAAACCACAAACACCGTCCATTCCACCGCATCATCCATCCACATAATGTGCACTATTTAAGCTTGTTATTCTTCGCTCAAAAGCAATTTTCGCAGATGACGTAACCATTTGTACAGAAAATCAAATACCCTATGATCTTCGAAAGCTCGCCAACCGAACTCACAACTGCTAAGGGCCGTATGAACTGTAAAATTCGTAGCAGAATGCATTAGTATTCACGTTATTGCTGATGTTACAAAACGTGTCTCCAACGTCAGACGTATACGATGGCGCCTGCTTAGCAGCTTCGTTACATTAATAATTCCGCTCTCGGAACAGAAGAGTTAGAATATCGACGAACTCCTAAGCTTAGATCCATAGCGGGTAATTAGAGGATGAAAGTGGCATGCATGGAACAAGTTCTGCGAAACATTCCGCGGTTACCATTAGTGCTGTGTGCTGCCTCTTGGTTGTGTGAACTTTGTTGCTGTCGTCTGCTAAATCCGCTAGATAGAGTTACGTGATAAAGGGCCCCTCTTGTCATGCAAAGTACTGAAGGGTGTAATGCGAATGTTTTCGACAAAGTTGTTAAAGTATTAAAAATAGTAGCTAACATACACGGAGAGGAGAAAAGAGGAATGAGCCCGTGAACGCACCTTGACGCGTCTCGGGCTTGTTTCTTTGAGCCTCTTTACCGACACCGTATGTCATTTTCACACGGAACCGCGAGCCATACGCCTGCTCCCTATAAAGAATGAGCAGTTGGGCTACAGCGCTGTAAATAATGTACCTTGCCCAGAGAAAATAGATGAAAGTGTTGAGGTAATGGGGACTCCTGTAGATTTTTTAATCGAAATAAATTCGACTAGGAATAAAAGGACCACCGGAAAAAGATTTAAGCGAGGAAAAAAATCTCTGCGCACGTGAAGTGCGCTTAATTAATGCCCTTTTTTCGACGTTGTGTGTAGTTTTCTCTGGTACGTGACGAAAATAATTATTTTTAATTCCAAACTTAATGCACGCTCCTAGCAAATGATCTTTGTTTCAATCAGAGAAAATTGGAGTGGGCAAATAATTTGGAATTTGCAAGTTTCCTCGGTATTTGTTTAATGGATCGAAATCAAAGTGCTAATCACCAACAGCTGCTATTTAGCATTGGTAATGCGAGTGTGACGTCACTTATAGAGGTTTAGTGAGTCATTGGAATAATCAACCTCAAAAAAATTATTTTTCAAAAAATTATAATACAAAATTATGTTCATTTGATCCGCTCTCATCAAAGAAGAAACTTATCTTCGCTTCGTCTATTAATTATAAACCACAGAAAAAAAAATTGAGTTCATTTAGGAAAATACATTTTTTTGCGTGTCACGAAGCATCCAATTCCTTCCCCTTCCTGATTGGCACATACAACTCTGTTACTATTGCTAAAATGGATTTCTTTTTTTATCCTAAATCATACAAAATACTTTGGATATTAAATCTTTATTCTTTAGAAACGATCTCATAAGTTTTCAGAACGATGTAACGTTTTATGTTCACGTTACTTGCTCTACGTTAGTGACTTAGCATCGTTTAGGAAGTGACGCTTTTTTGCGTAATTTCCGTCTCGAATTTTCGTTACCAACGGTTTTACTTTAGTCCGAAATATTTAATATGAACGATGTAACGTTTTATGCTCACGCCCACTACTTGCTCTACCCAATCAACGTTAGTGACTGTCATTTAGAAAGTGACATTTCCGTCTCGCATTTTCGTTACCAATCGGTTTTACTACAGTCCGAAAATTTGGTAGGCACTGCCAAAGATGTTTTCATATTCAAAAGAATATTGAATCGGAGGTCGTTCCACCACCTGATTTGCATTCGACCGTTTCAGGTGGTTTATAAGGTCTTCTCTTCCAAAAGAGACTAGTAGGAACAGGATGCACGCGCCCTTGGTCGAAGCAAGCAAATATATGTCAAAACTTTTTGAAACTAAACGCGAATGTTTTTTGCCAGACATACATCATTTGATATATGCTTATATCCTGTACAATACGGTACACGTAGTGGTATCGGTAGAAAAAATATAAATAAATATTAGCATTTTTCTACTCCCAACAATGCACAAGAAGACTTAAGTGAGCATAAAATACCACTATCTCAAGAAGGTTTTCAAAGGATTCAGAATACAAGGTTTACATTCCAAAATTGGCTTATTGGGTCACTGAGAACTCCAATGTCCAAACTGAAATGGAATTAAACTCAAGTCTTGACCAGAACTGTTTCTGAGAATTGTTGGGCCATTTTTATCTTCATATTATTCTTTTCCAAAAGAAATGTTCAGTCAGCTATTTATCAGTGTTAGATTTTTTTTTCCTCTTATATTATTCCCTCTAAGTTAATAAATTACAAAACAGGCGGGTCGGATATGGTGACCGCCCAGGTCACTACATTTAAACACAGTGGATATTTTTGTTTTTCTATGGAGCTATTCAAATGCCTTAAAGAAAAACATACCTTTTTCTATGGCGCAGTTTGTTAAACAACAACAGTTTAGTTTCTACTACAATGTTTCTTTACTGTTCCAGGGAACTTAAGTGCACCCTGACTTTTGCTGCACCGTGCATTTTTTACAAAATTCCGAAAACTACAAATGTTCTAAAATTTACCTTGAAAAGTTAAACGTCAGTGAACACGTTCATCGGATGGAAATAAATATAAAATAGAGAACTTAATAGCAGGAACTAAAAAAAAAAAGTCTATTTTCAGTTTTAAAATATAACGGAAGCCATTTCGGCTAAATGACATTTACAGAAATAGTCCTTACATATTGCTTTTTTACACGCAACAGATGCCAATTGGAAGAGTGCATCACTGGTGGACACTGGGTTCATCAAACTTATTGATTTAATACACAGAGTCAAGAGTACTTTCTATTAATGTCGCTAGCACTTAAGGCTGCAGCTACAATATACGATATATGGATAGCCTATGTGATATATGAAAAAAAAAATAAAACAGTTGGATGTATATTAAACCGATTTTAAGGAAATTTGAAAGGCCTCCATAAGTCTTTTTAAAAGGTCCACACATAATTTCGTGAAAATCAGTCCCCGGGAGTTGAGTTGTTACATGCGGACGGACAAACTGGCATGGTGAAAACAACAGACGCTTTATACATATGCGCTCCTCTTAAAAAAAGTAAACAAATGTTCAAATAGCAATAATGTTTTTTTTTTTTTTACATTGTTGGCGCTATAAAGTTCGTCTGCTTCATTTTATTAATTGTTAATAAAAATCCTATAAAGAATTTTCGATGCCAAAATGGGCTTTTCATCTCGAATAAAATTCTTCATCTAATTATGTTTCCTTCTTGCTTCTTCCCCTGTAACTAATCCGTATTTTAACTCTTTCGGCAGTGAAAACGTGCTCTTTAAAAGCGACGTTATCAATTTGTTTAAAAGGTACTCTATTTGTTTACCGGGTGCTTAGTCATGCGCGAGGAGCATTCTGCGAACGCGTCATTCGCATAAAGTAACATCTGTTATCGAGTGGCCATACGAATTTACTTCGTTCTACGTTAAATTATAAATCGGTAGTCGCTTGCAGTGAACCCACTAAATGAGCATATAGTTTTCAAATAGTGCTATAACATTTTCAATTATGGAAAGAGAATTAATTTTACCCAACACAGTTTATTTTTAGATGATGCGACCGAGATTTAAAATGCCATAAATCATAAAAGTAATTACCTACAATATGTCATAAAAATCTCCTTCACAACTTTTGTTTTGCTTCTTTGCCCATTTATTTTGGCATCTTCTGGCCAAGACTGGGCTAAGGTTCGATAAGTCGCCTCATATGAATAATATATTCCAACAGTAATGCTATTTCGACTTTTCTTGGTGGTTTAGACCAGTAGTTGTCGACCCTGGATATGTATGTCTCTAGGGGTACTTAAAAAAATATCGGAGCGGTATCTAGAATTAAAAAAAAAAAAAAAAAAAAAAAAATTCTGAATTATTAGCTTTGGGTTGACCCTGGTTCTAGTTCACGTAACTGCTAAATACGGTGGTCAAAAGTCCTCTGACCCTATGTAGCCGTTGAACTGAATACCAGGTTTAGACTGTCCCCAGGAACTTTAATCAATTATTAAATCATGATTATGTTTGTTTCTAACAATATTTTGCAAATAAAAGAAATATTATAAATTATTTTTTTTCTAAACAATTTTTTAGTAAATAAAACAATATTATAAAATTGTATATAATAATAAACAATATTATAAACTAATTTTGTTTCTGAACAATATTTTACGTTCTTCACCATAAATAAAATTGTATGATAAATAAAAATAAGCGTCTTGTAGGCTGCAAGACCATAACGAGCTGCCTCAGTGTTAATATACAAATAAACAGCTAATCTTTAAAGCAGTTGGAAACCCCTTTAAGTAGTTACTGACCCCTCTTTGGAATAAAAGCACGAAATCAGATCAGTCCTCTGCAATCCTTTTCTACACTCTCTCTATTTACAATAAGAGAGTAAGAATAAAGATAGTTGGCTTGATTAGGTTGAAAGAAGTCCTACTGCTGGAGTTTTTTTTTTTTTTTTTTTACTAAAATCCGACGCTGTTTAAAAAGAAAGTTCAACAGACGTATATTAAGACATAACAGTAAAGATAACCTCCCCTTAGATACTCCATACAAAAAACCGCTACGCACGTGGGGTTCTTAGAGAAAGTTAAAAAAAAAAAATCCTAAACGGATCAAACAGAAGATTGTTATCGGATCAAGAAGGAAAAAAAAAAAATTCTTAACTACGAGTACAACCTGTCAAGCCATCCCCCGAATGTTTTTAAAACTAATAAGTAATAAGAAAGACCGTTTCCTCAGTGGGTAGTCACGGAGAGACCCACCTACATAGCTATTACAAGTATACTGACATATCCCAATACTAGGACGATGCATGTTTTCCATCCATCTTACAGAAAGGTTGCATTTGAAGAGTCGAATTTATGCAAACATAATTACATAACGGCTGGCTGCGCAGACAGTGACTAATGATCAGGCAGCAGAATGGTTTCTCTTTAATTACAATACTCCTTTACCGTGCTGATGCAGCCCTTTTCTTTGTCCAAACTATTTTCATCCAGCCTGATTACACCGACTTCAGTTGGCTCTATTTAAGCTCTGCACTGAATATCAATCAATACCTATTTACCCCACAGCTCACGCGCACATACACACTGCCCCTCTTTGGGTATCGACTTCGGGAAGGTAGCAAGGAGTAGTTTGCCTCCTAAAGAGAGAGAGAGAGAGAGAGAGAGAGAGAGAGAGAGAGAGATGAAAGGGGATGTTTAACTCCTTTGTTAATCTTAAGGAGTCACAACTAGCAAAGGGAAATGCGAGAAGAGAAAGAATTGTTTGTAGAAGAAAAAATGGTCCCCTTAGGGAGAACTGATTTAAGATTCTTTTAATTACGTCCTTAATTTGGGTCTTTCTTTAACAGCAAGGAAAGTTCTTGGTTAGCTTGACTGATTTAGATAACGGTCTTTTTTTGTGAGCATGCTCAAATTGACTGATTTAGAGCATGTTGTTCTTTTTTTGTGAGCATGCTCAAATGCGCTACAATTATCATTTCTCATTATACTAATCAAAAGGTGAACGAAGAGATAATTTATTTTATAGAAATCTATTTCGTTTTTCAGATTATTTCTCAATTTTCTTGATAGAATATTATATTTTCTCAAATATTCTAGAAGGTTTATGTATGATATAAATACAATGCGTTTTGGTAGGAAGTGTACTAATATGTTCTGTGGTGGGACATTTAAATCTTTGATTTTCATAAATTTGTTTTCCATACAGTTTTCGTTTTGATTTCCCTCGTACATTTTTTTTTGTTTAATTCACTTATTCATCTTAATGAAAATAATGGACAAAAAAATGACAAAATAAACAATACGTTGCATCTTAATTTTCATTAAGATGCAACCTATTATTATTCTTCTTATTTATTCTCCTATCATTATTCTAAAGAATAACGAAAATTTCAAATAAAGAACAAAAGATGACAAAATAAACAACACGTTGCAGACGACAAAATAAACAATAGGTTGCATCTTAGTAAAAATTGCAAATAACGAACAAAACCGACAAAATAAACAATGTTGCATCTTATTGAAAATTAAGATGCAACCTATTGTTATTCTTCTAATTTATTCTCCTATCATTATTCTATAGAATAACAAAAATTTCAAAAAAAGAACAAAAGATGAAAATTGCAAAAAACGAACAAAAAATGAGAAATAAACAACACGTTGCAGACGACAAAATAAACAATAGGTTTGAATAAACAATAGAATAAACAATAGATGCAATCTATTGTTTATTCTTCTAATTTATTCTCCTACAATTATTCTTCAGAATAATGCCAATTGCAAATAATTGAACGCGTTTCAGGCGACAAAATAAACAATTGGTTGCATCTTAGTAAAAATTGAAAATAATAAACAAAATTAGTGAAAATTACAAATAATGAACAAAAATCACAAAATAAACAATAGATTGCATCTTTATGAAAATTAAGATGCAACCTATTATTACTCTTCTAGTTTATTCTTCAGAATAATGAAAATTGCAAATAACGAACAAAAAATGACAAAATAAAGAACACATTGCAGATGACAAAATAGTGAAAATCACAAATAACGAACAAAAAATTAAAAAATAAACAGTATGTTGCAGACGACAATTTTACATGAAACAGGTTGCAGACGATAAAAAAATAAACTAATTTGAAATTAGCAAAACATCGTTTGGAACTATGAAAACGGCCTTTTTTATGAAAAAAAAAGATTCCTTACTTTGATCAGAGCTGCCCATAGAAGAATAAATGTGTTTTTTTTTTTCCCTACAGAATTCTCCTTTAAAGATAAATTCTCCAAAGAGTGTGTTGGAGGTTTAATGGTCTAAATAATGTTTTCTAACAGAAATGTGACTAATATTACAAACCCAGAATTATCTTTTACATTCTCTGCTAATGGAGAATTATATCTGACCAACTGTTACGTAAACTACTTTTTCTCTTGTCGATAATAAATGAGTTAAGGCTTACTCTCGTGATATTCCTCTTCTTCATGGTGTCCTAGGTCTTGCAGTTTCTTCAGAACATATATATGCAATCCCAAAATGTTATTAAATGATTTCCTCTACGTTTTAACATTTTTCCTTCGATAAATCAATACCAATATAGTAAACAAATGAATACCGATAAACCAAATGTACTCATCTGAACTCATTAGAAAGTTTCTTCGACTTTCACCAGCGTTCACTAATTTCTACAACAGCTTAACTAGTGGCATATAGTTCGTAGAGTTCGTAACTTCCCCCACTGTGCTTTGCTGTCTCGATGTTTAAGTGGTAAACGTGACCTGGCTACAAACCAGCAATGGTTATATTTATGGAATATTTTCGTGTCTGGAATTACGTAGATAGCTGGTGCATTGACTGCTTAAAGAAATAGAGTTGTGAAAGACAGTATGCGTGTAAGGTGTCAGTACATCACAAATTATCCCTATTCGTGCATACGGAAGAACACTGTGATAGTAAAATAAACTCCGCAAAGATTCGAGCAAGTCGGTGCATAAAAGAAAATACACTACCCCGCAATAAGTATCGGAATACTATCTTAAAAAGAAAAAAGGTTCTTACCACGAGGCAGTGGCTACTTCTACGTGGTAGGAGAGGGTAAAAACCGGAGCGCCTGGAGGAAGAAGTACCAAATTCAGATTTATTCATTCCTGCAGAGGAAATAATGCTCGATTTCCATTCTATAAAATAAGTAGTCTGTAATAAGTGTTTCTGACAACTTTGGAATTTTCTTTTTTTCAGAAGAACAAGACGATATCATCGATAAATTTATTATCTAGGTGGCTTTTGCCACTAGATAATAAATTTAAGCCTATTCCATCTGTTCTTTCTCCACCCAACCTATCAGAAGGTGTCCAGCATTTTTTAATACGCGGGGGCGTTTGTAATCTAACGGCGACACCCACAGGGTCTTGTAAACAAGAAGCAAAATGACAGTAGGGTGGGTGAAAATGCAGGGTTTTTTTGTTTATGTTTTCATCGTGCTTCTGTTCACTGCCCATTACTGATCAACCAAACACGAAGCACAGATGATACGGCGTGTGTCAATCGACTAATCTTATACGTGAGGGTGTTTTCTAATGTGGGAAGAAGCTGGAAATCAAACGATTTTTTTTTTTTTTTTTTTTTTTTAATACGCAAGTTACAGATTTAGTAAATTATGTTTCTTATCTTTTGCGTTTTTTTTTTTTTTTGCTTTCGTCTGCTAACTCTACACTTCTTTTTGGAGGGGGATGAGGTACAGAATTTTAGCGCAGGCGCAGATGATTGTAGTTGCACGCAATTCGAATGGATGAACCTAAGGGGGGGAAAAAGTACGTTTAGATTAGGCGTAAATCCCAGTGTTTTTTTTTTTTTTTTTTCCAGAACTACAACCTGCATTAGTAAGTTGGGCACGTAAATACGAAGCACGAAAATGAAGTTATTTGCAGTTGGCGAAGAACGTAAGAAATCAAACGCACGCACACATACAAATGCAACTTGAAAAGCCTCGGGAGGTGCGGCACTTGCGCGTGAATAAAGATTTCTTTCTTTCTTTTTCTCGTCCGCTACAAACTAATGAATGTACATTTTTTTGTTGTGGCTATGTACAATAGTTTGGTCGTAGGGACTGATCTTGAGGAGACCGTGTAACTTGATGTATTAACACGACAGGCCGTTTGGCAAAGCGTTTTATCAGGTTTGCGAAGAGAGAAGTGCTAAGTTGCTCATTCATTCAGTCAATGGGCTGTTTATCTTCACGCAGGAAGGACGGTAGCCACGTTTGTCTCACCTAAGCGAAGGATAAATGTAGGACTTAACCACCAATCCCCCCCTTAGCTTTGTTTGCTTCAACTCTTGTTCCCTTTTCTTTTTAATTTTCGTAGAAAGATAAGTTCATAAGTCGAAAGGGGTGGAAAATTACTAAATATTTGATTTTAGCCGAATTCTATGCAATAAAACTTCCCCCTCGATTCAAAAAACTTTCAACTCTTTGTTGGTAATTGGAATATAAAATCTCAATCAAAGTCTTTCCTGAATTCAGTTGTTATAAAGAGAATTGTGTACATTATTAGTAAATTATTCGTAATTTGGAACTCCCTCATAACACAACTATCTTAACAACTGGCGACGTTTCTGAATTACATGTTGAATAGCGTCATCAGGCCGAATCAAGATAGCTGGAACAATGTACACATGGAAGAAAATTTATTATACATTAGTTCTTTATTTAAAATAATAAAAAGCCCGATTTTCTTCTCTGAAACACTTTAGTAACGTTAGTTTTTTTTTTTTTTTTTGGAAATTGGGAAGCTGCATTTTCAAAAGTATCAGAAGGTCAGAAATTTATTAAAATAGAGTACGTATTTTAGTATATTTAATAATTATGTACATAATGTTTGCTTATTTATAATTGATATTTACTTTTCTTAAAGATTCTTGCGGATATTATCTGAAGGAACCAAAAAAGAAGAACAGAAGAGACGACTGAATAATGCTCCATTTAGCAGCAAAGATGCTGGTTTCTACAGCAACATTAGTGATACAATTATAACCAAGACAGTCACAACCAATCACAATAGAGAGCGAACAGAATTCATCTTAAAAATACTTTATTTCCATGCAATTAAAATGGTTATGTTGATAATTCATAAAATAATTGCATTTATAACTAAATAAAATATAATTAACTAAGTAAAGAAATGTCTTCTTTTAATCCTGTTTTGTAAACAATTTTATCCAGTTTATTCAATACAATAAATCTACATTTCACTCCATAGTCTAGCTCATTTTATTAACCCTGTTGTAGAGAGAGAGAGCCTACCGAACGAAGTATCAAGGGACCCCTGGGTGCACTCCGATTTCGGACTCCATAAATCCCTTTTAAACCTATGTAAATACCAATTTCTCCCGCATCTTCCAAGCCTCTTATTTTCTCTCATTCTACATTTCGTTGTCTTACCTTCTGACTTTAAAACTTTTGTTTTTTTATTTACTTTCAGACAACAGATTAGACTCCAAGATAAAAATGAAAAGCCAAACAAGACGCAATGGTGTTATTAGATACCCACTAAGTATACAGTCTGACATCGCACCCTAAATTCAAATGATCCACCCTGTACGTGAGGAGGAGTTCTGTTGGCCTTGTGATAAAGCTCCCGTACTTATCAAACAAGTTGATCAGAGCCCAGCGTTAAGTGCTGACGCCCACACACCAAATCAGGACTTATTGACTCGCACACAGGGAGAGCAAAAGCGAAACGGATATTCATAATGATTGGAACGCTGACCCTTTTTACTGATAGGACACAATTACTCTTATCGTAATCATAATCCTCCCAAAAAAAGTTTTCCCTCTACCTCTTTCTGTCAGAATTACGGATCATTATCCAGGATGGATGAACTTTGCATCCTGGGACAACACCAGGTACAGTTAAAGTCATTTATATTGTAGAATAACGAGCACCACTCTGGAAACATTTGTTCTCTGGGTGCTTATTTCTAAGGAAAGCAATCGATTTTGACCACAAAAAGATCAGACTGATGACCGAGACACGTTCCAGTCACAGTGAGTAGAATACAGATTGGGTGCGTTTTAAGCCACTTGGATCGAAGTGTGGGACGATTTCAATAAAAGAAACTCCAAACCATCTGCTTAAAAATAGCAGCTGAAAATACCCCGTGGTTTTATTAATGAATGAACTTTAGTTGTGCCATCTGTCGAATATTTGCATTCGTACCCCTCAATTTGAGCAATATAGCAACTATTAACACAATGACTTCCATAGTTTGCTACTTTTACAATATTTATGTTTAATTATGGGGTCTTATGTTGGCAAGATGGCAAACTTCTTTATAAAATCTATTGGGCATGTAGCACCAGTTGTGATATCGGTGAATTTCAAAGAGGAAGTGCAGCAGCTGGATCTACAAAGGTTAATAAACAGACCAATTTGATTTAAGTACAAAATATTCGATTCAAGTCACAGTATTTTCCTCTCATCTGTACCGACTTCCCCCCCTCCCCCTCTTTTTAACAGGCTACAAAGATTCTTAAATCTGTGGATGCAAGGAAGGCCTCTCGATCTGTTCCCTTTTCGCAGTGGCAATCAATTCCCCACTTACATCCCTTTCACTAAGACTACTCTTCTTTTT
The DNA here is from genome assembly GCF_048544385.1 of Mastigoproctus giganteus. Taxonomy (NCBI): domain Eukaryota; kingdom Metazoa; phylum Arthropoda; class Arachnida; order Uropygi; family Thelyphonidae; genus Mastigoproctus; species Mastigoproctus giganteus. Next base: position 44,388,731 of record NC_143588.1, read on the forward strand.
TTTTATGATTTATGGCTATTTTATTTAGGATGCATAAAGAATACGTGTTCGGTTTCCCAATCTGCTATCATCAAACTTTAAATGACATCCTAATGTTGATGTTTTTGACACGAATGTTGTCAGCCAATCCATAATAAAGAAGTACATGCATTGGTGGATATGTAATAAAGTAATACAAGAAAACTGTATTTTTATTATATCACCTCACCATTTTGGTATTTTAGGAATTAAATTACTAGAATGGGCCTATAATAAAAGAAAAAAAAACAGTGAAAACAATCCTTGCTGTTCTGATCTGCTCTGTTAAATATAAATGTTATATAACAAGAGCAATGATTGGTTTAAATTCTTTCAGCAATTTAAATATTATGTAACAAAAGCAATGATTGGTTTGATTCTTTTATCACGAAACGTTGAATATATTAAAAACAGTCAAGATATATTAAACAAAAATAAAGTAAATAAAAAAATTGATTCGAATTTTTGGGAATTTCTTTTAAATATTTAAAAATAATAGACAAAAAATCATATTTTTAATTACACCATCTGATATAAATAATACATTTACCCTAAAATGAATATGACGTCAGTGATGACGTCACAAACGTAATTCAATAATGTATTCTTATGTTTATTGATGTTTTAGTAAAAGTATTATGAAGCTAATATTCACAAGAACAAGCAGGATAATCATAAATTATTCACCATTTCGTAGGGGACTGTTGAAAGCAAATACGTGGTATTTTAGATAGCCTACTACGTAAGCAGATAACGTTATCAGACATCTGTCATTCCCTGTCCCCGTAAAACCTCACCAACCCATTAAAACTTACACAACACCCATTAAAGCTCTTGTTCTGCCACAACGAACAGTTCTTGATGCTGAAGGAACTTTCTCCCCATGTATATTTTGAATACAAGTTCTTCTACAATATCGGAATACATCAAAAACAGTCCCTGCCTATGACAGGGGCTCATCAGTCAGCAGACAGTTCTACATCTACCCAACCTACATGGTTGTACCATCAACGATGAATCGATCTAATAGCTCCTTCAAACTCTTCACGCAACCCAGGACCTCGTGAAGCGTTCCATCAAAGAACAAGGGAGGTTGTTGGTCGTTCGCACGCAGGCACCTTTCTCAGTAAAGTCGTACAGGTAGGGGTGTGCAGAAAGGGGGGAATTTTATAATACGTCATTTCTGGAGAGACAGTTCCTACCGCCCTACCTGTGATGATAATAATTGTCTTTTGTTTGTTCCATCAAGACTCCAGTCGTACTGACTGCTGGATTTGACTCTAATATTAAAATAAAAGAGAGATAATAGACTGGAAGACTGGTTAAAAGTAACCACGAATAAAATGGGAGGGGGGTCCCAAAAAAAATGAAAGAAATCCTCCAAGGTCAGTCAGTTAAACTCATTTGAGTCAAAGGCGCAGAGAGTGAGAGGACCACTTCAAATTTCTCGGTGCCCTTACGAAACCGGTCTCGAGCCTCTGGGCTACCCATGCATTTCAGGTTTAGCGATGCCTTGACATACGCACAAGAGTGATCTTCCTCCAACAGAGCGGTTTCCACAGTAATCACAGAGCTGCAGGCTTGACTAACCTCGGTCTTCCCCCCATAGCTAAGCAGGTTGATGGTAGCTGTGTAAATTGCCGACACCCAGCGGTACCAAATGAGAACTTCTGCAGCTTATTGGCGATCGCAGCTGGGGCTACTTGACGTATACGTGGGTCCCTTCTTGGGGGGAGGTCCTTCACTGACGAACAATTATTTTACAACATTTCTGCCCCTCTAAAGGACATTAAATTAGAAGTTTTTGTACTAGATTTTTTGGACGAGTCTACAGAAACATGTTTACAAGATGCAACGCATGATAGAAGAAGGGTAGCTAGAAGCATTTGGAAGAAAACAGACTCCCCTAATTAAAAAAATCCAAATTACATTATTTAAACAATGATAAAACATGTTCTGGCCACCATCTATGAGCGCACAAACGTGCTCATTTGCATACATTTGTGCTGATATTGTTGTTCTGATGGCAAGTTTTAGAACTAAATTTCTATTTCCACCAAACCTCTCTTTCTGATCACACCTGGTGACATCATATGCAGCAATATTCTTGTACTCTGTCTTGTAAAACTCTAACACTTATGCGGCTGTCCCACAGTAAAAACAAAATATTTATTAATTTTTCCCCCATTTTATACCTTCGCCCTTTCTAGAGTTTCTTAAACTCCTTCAATATATAATAAAGTCCAATATATTTAAGCTTTTCAGCATCCTTTGAAACATGCACATTCTAAGTTCCAACGTTCCAAAACTGGAACTTTATCATCACCCAGCACAGCATACTTCAACATCTTAAGATCTTGTTGTAAGAAAGCTATAAATCTCAGCATCGGCCAAAAGATGACAGAGCAAGCAATTCTCTAAAGGCAGCAGTAGCTGAGTGTTCAGGCACGATGGTCCATAGTACACGCGTTTCGATTGACCATGGGTCAAGCTTGCATGACTGCTAAATACGATGCTGTTTCTTGTACTCTGTCTCTCATCGTGTAGTCGTCCTGGAGTATAAAAAAGAAAGAAAAAAAATTAAAATGAATTACTTCTAACGAAAATGTCATAGGAAAGGTTTCTGCAACAATGAATGATTGTAATCTCTCCTCATCAAAAGGCTAAAATTTCGACAAAACAGACATAATAAAATTAAATAAAAATAAAAAATAAGATTTTACAGGTATATTTGCTAAGAATTTTTAATAAACACTGAAGAACAGTGAAGTTTTATTTTACACCATTTTCTTTAACAAATAATATCTGAGTTACAAATATCTAAAATGGCAGCAGTTTTCAGAAATGTCCGATATTGTTTTATCAAATTATCATTGTTAAAAAGTTATTTTACAAGGAATTGATGGCTCATCGCCGACTCAGGGGTTATTGTCTTCTCTTCGGTGGGTGAATACGTACCAACCATTGGAGAAATTAATAAACCAGTAACGATTTATGTAACAAGATGAGGTGTGAAAAGGTTTAGGAAGAACTCTTAAGTAGTTTATTCCAACAAAGAAATGAAATGTCGGATGCTTTGCAAATAAAACATACCAAGAACTTCAAACCTTAACTCGACGATCTAATAATCTCATTACATTAGTCCAAACGAAAATGGATAAAAAAAAAAGATTATCTGCGCAGTTATACGTACACTCATAAGCCAAAACATTATGACCACCTACTTAATAACGTGTTGGACTGCCTTTCCCAGTGATAACCCGGGGTGGCATTGACTTCACGAGACCACGAAAGGTGTCTGCAAGTATCCTGGACTAACTATACAGGCCATCTTGGATTTCAACAACGGAGCAAGACACTGGAGAATGCTCCATTCTACTGCAATCCACAAATGTTCGATAGGATTGATGTCGGAGGAATTTGGTGGTCAGGGGAGCACACGAAATGCTTAGACACTACCCTCGAACAATTCCTACCCAATGCGGGCCTTTTAACATGGGATGTTATCTTGTTGAAAGCGGCCAGTGGGAAAAAACTTTGTCCCAAACAATGCCGAGAAAGAATTTGGTGGTGAAGGCCTGTTCAATGGAGATGAACACATCCCCAAACCACGATGCCACCGGCCTGTTTTCATTCTGTCGTGCAGTCTGGTTGCAGCTGTTAACTTGCTCGCTGTCGAATACGCACCAAGTGGAGTTGAACCCTTGAGTTGTCAAATCAAGCGACTGTTTAAGACAATCAATGTCCAGGAACGATTCTCCTGTGCCCACTACAAGTGAAGGTGTCTATGACGTTAGTCAAAATGGGCACACGAACAAATCGCTTACTCTGTTGGCCTATCCACAATAGGATCCGCTGTATGATGTGTTCGAAGACGTTTTTCTATGCGCTCTGACTGTCAACCATTAGTGGTCTTTCTGTCTCGAAACTTTAGGTAGTTGGTGTGTCTCTCTTCGCACCATTCCCATCGCAGGCTCTACCGTGCCGTCACTATATATGCTACACACGTCGGTGATGCCACTCCTAGAGACAGTGGGATGCTTCCATTCCTAGAGACAGATGATCATAATGTTTTGGCTGGTGAATGTATTTTCTTTCCGCTTTGTGCAATAGTTACGTTGAACTTTGGTCCACAGTGAAAGGCAGATGGATTTCGAAAGTGTTCAAATTGCTGGAAGCAACAAAACTTCATTATAAAATCAATCGCAATGAATTTGGTAAGGTTTCTTCTCTTTATGGATAGAATTGCAACTTGGTGGGCTATCTAGCACCTTATATATTCTGCTCTCGAAGCGTTAATTGGAACTGGGGTAGAGCAAACAAGACATTGATATGTGTCCATGTACCCGGCTTAGTGTAAGCCGACAGCAGAATTCATATCGGCAGTAGAAGGCAAAATTAATCACTTGAGTAAGCTTGCAAAAGGAGACCAGCTATTGTTCACGATGTAAACGGTTTCGCCAATGTCAGTATTTGTTGCTGTAGGCGTAAATTTTCCCTGTCCGTTAGAAGGAACAGCGATTTGTGAAGTTATAACCTTTTAATTAGACAGGAGTGTGAGAAACACCTGGTCAAACACGCAAGGCTCTTCCTCTTCCGCTAATCCTGTTCTGTAACATCCCGTCACACTCAAAAAACTTCATCAACTGCCTGATAAAAAAAAAAGAAGCGACCAATCACAAGATGACAACTTTCCGTCCGTTATCTCTCGAAGTTTGACACTCGGTAAGGGTACATTAACATTTGGCGTTCCCACCTTGTTAAAGAGGAATTGTGGATTGAATTCTAACATTCGTGCATTGACAGAATCCATCTATTTGTATTCAATTAGCTGTCTTTAGGATTTGCTTCGATGCAGAGGGGCAGTGTTGATAAAGATTTGCTTATCTGATAGTCGGAGATTAGCATTTGGGACTATTTGTCAATCAATTACGTCTTCTTCCTCTCGTACATGAGGTTTCATTTACTGGATGTGGTCCCAGAATAATTTGGACTGTAACATGGGAAATTATTGCTCTGATCAACACAATACTGGTTTAAACATGTTTTAAATAGAAAGGTCATAACTTGATTTTTTGAAGATCTCAGATTCCAAGTAACCTTCAACCATTAATTTGAGGTTTTTTTTTTAAGTTCGTTCAGCCATTTTTCAGGGAGAAGGGCCTTCGATCCAAAACGTCTTTTATATATGTGAATAAATTTACCGATAACTAGAACTTTTATCAATAATGGCAGCTGAGGTGACAACTGTATCGGTGCATACTGTATCAATGTTTCTCCCTGGCTATCGACTGCTAAAATGCGAGCAGCGACAAACAAGACAATTCGGGTGAATGTACACTACGATTGATGTTTGAAAAATCAGTAATACTGATTTAATTTACTAAAAATTCAGAAAGATCCTTTGACGCATTCCCCGATGTACATCTTGTACATCAATTGTAGAGTTGCATTGGGGGAAAGGGATGGTTAACTGTTAGTAATGACCAATGATCGGAATGTACCAATATTAAGTGGAGTCACTCAGAGCGAAAAGGATCCCAGTTCGAATCCCATCAATGACCGAGTTAGTCGACCTCAAGCGAGGGTTGAATGGTGTCAGAAGAGACAATGAGGCAATCATCCCACTCGTCAGACAATACCTGGAATACTCGATACGTGTTTGGATAGTTCATTTGAGGACAGGTATCGCGTTCCTTGAAATAATACAAAACGAGATCAACACTAACAATTGTTGATGCAGAGAAATATTCTTACAAACCAACCTAAGATACTGTTTGAAGAAAGGAGTTCCTAGGCTGATCTTCGGAGTCAGATGGTGCACAGATGGACTGGCGAATGAGGCCATTAACATAAAACAGAAGCGGAGGGGGATCAATGGTGAATTGGAGGCCATTTGGGAGAACCAATGGACCTACTCTGAGAAAGGCCGACATCTTTATGCTTTTATGCCCTCCGTTCGTACCATGAGTTGGCGTAGGCCATGGCTCCGATTTGGACTTGCCGTATGCTGTGTCCTGATTGGACATGGCCTGAGGTCGAGGTTGGTCCAGCTGGGGCTTGTGACCTCAAACCTTTCCACTTGAGGAGAGCTGGAAACTGGTCTCCAAGTTATGTTGGACTGTATTCTATATGCAGACCTCCGAGTGAAGCTGGAGGGAGCGACGCTCGCTCAAAATCCGCCTTGGTGGAGCTGTGTCAGGATGTATTTAGCTGGATAGAATGATCTACCTCCTCGTGATGGGGACGGCAACTCGTGGTAGGGGTTGAGACACTGTCCCCACCGTGAGGCCAAACGGGCGTTCTATCTCAGCTTGTGTCATTTCCATTTTGAAGTGGCTTGTGAGATTAACCCTTCTTTTCAACTTTGTTGTTGATTAATAACATTATTAACCTTTGGAAAAGGTTTGTGAAGCATGCAACAGCCGAGAACTAGTTGCATATGAGAAGCCAGGTGACAAGAAAGATGAAGGTTCATTCAAATGACAAAGACAAGCTGCTAAGTGAGGACAATCTCGCTATTATCAGGGTCCTCCAATATTTTGGTAAGGTAGTGCGCAAAGGTATAATAAAATACACTTTACATCTCCTTTACCACAAAGTCAGCAACGCTAATATCTTTAAACAGTACTTTGATTGTTTTATCAAAGATCTCACATAAAAAAAAAGAATTTTAACGGACTTTTTATTTAACCAACTATCTGTCAACTGAATAATGAGAAGTGTATTTAGGGATGTCGCCATTTAAACATACTCGAACACACTTCGGTATAAAAATGACAGTGTCCAATAAGATAAAGAAAAAGAAAGACAATTTTCCAACTCATTTCGATGGAAATAAACCGCCATCTGATTCATAATCAGAAAGATATTTTTTCATTCCCAAACCATCGAGCATAATGTAAGAAATGCGTGTCCGGAGACTACAAGAAAAGCATCAAACTTTTCTTTCTAACGCATAGCTAAGTATCGGTGGATCTGTCCAGGGTACTGCTATTAGATAGGGCTTGGAGAAGTAATTGTATTTCATTGGCTGCAAATCGATTAAACATTACCTTGGAGAATTACATGCCGAAGGATGGCACACCCTTCAAACACGATCTCTAATATATAGGTAGCGATGCAAGAGAAGCTTTCTTTATAGTTAGAAAGGATCGAGGAAACTTCATTATGGTATTAACGTTGTCGGTCCCCAAAGGAGGATGTTGCGTGTGTTCTTTTTCCCAGGGACTACCAAGTAGATGAAGACTTGGGAAACGGCTGGCTGGAGATGGAGGAAAGAAAGGGGAGAGGGCATAATAATGGAAGTTGAGGGTAGCAAATGGAAAATATGATATCGGAAAACAATTCCAAACTAGGATTGCTATCTCATTGAACTCCACCTTAATCTTCTGGGGTTTTTTTTAGGGAAAATGGTTGTAACTACTTGCATTAGTACACATGTTCTGCTTCTTTACTCTATTTGCATTGTTTTTTCTATATTAAATGTGATTGGTAAGTTTTTTTTATTCCTAATAGTTGAAAAGTGTTATCCACAATCCTCAACCAATCCTATGTTACTTAAATTCTTCATTTTAAATTGCATGTCTTCTATAGTCAGCGCTTATCCTTTTTTTGCTAGATAAAGTTACAATTTCCGAGCGTTAAAAAAAAAAAATTGCGACCTTCTCCCGAGACCGACAAAGTAGGCCACATAAAAATCAGAGCCTTTTTCATAATGTATGGTAATATAGAAGCTGTAGCCATGAAGGAGCCTTCTGAATATGTCGAGACGTATCTATGGAATGTCTTTAGCTGAAGAGATTTTTAATTTTTGCGTTTTTAAGGATAGTGTCACAGCATCTAGACCAATGTCGGGTCTCCAGGATTAACCTCATTCGCCAGTACAAAATATCCATAAATTCTAGACTAGTTTCCATCCATGTGGGATGAAAAGCCTACATATCGGATTAATACCACAAGAACAGAGTCCCCAATAGAAAATAGCGAAACCTTTTAAGAAAATTCTTTCAGTTTCTAACGGGAATCAAACCTGAAACCTCTTCCAGACTCAATTTCATCATCCAGTACACATATTGGATCTGAACACTTGGTCTGCGCATGATTTGATTTCGACTAATTTCCAAATTAATGTCAACGCCCTCTGTTCACACAAGCCAGTGATATTTCTAAAAATCCTCGCATTATTACACGCAGAAATTTCCTATTGGCGATATTCAAAACACAAGACGCGGTCAAGGACGAAAAAACATTAATAAAAACCAGGAAAAACTCCCCTAACTCTTTTAAGACCTTTGGTGCCTTTAAAATATCACTTTCAATGTAATTACACGAGCGAATGACGACGTATTTCGAACGTATCTACCTGCATGGACCGAATCCTGTACAGAGAGGAAACCGTGGGCTGTCATTATAAGAAAGGAGAAAACGCAAAGACAGGAGTCTCAGTTTTGCTGATGTCGGAACTTTCCATCTTAGCGAGAAATTACCGGTCTCTCGCACCATTACGAGGCCACAGTTGTGAAACCTTTCCGCTCCACGCACTAACTTCACGGCCAAGTGTGCAAATGGCGATATCAAATAATCATTAAGGGTGTTAAGTAGGAGAAAAAGAAATGCGAAACTTCCGGGGCTGAGGTGGAGAATGGATGGATATAATTGGTTCTCTCAATATGCTGAGACCTGGAAATCGAAAAGCCCATTTTCTGAACACTTAAACTTCAAAACTTACCCACCCTTTGGCGTACACCCCTTGAGGACAGCTTAAACTTTTTGCTACTTTTAAAACAGTAATTAACTCTTTTTTATTATTATTATTCTTTAAAATGTACGTAATGTATTTTTTTTTCATCCTGATTTCAAAAATTAATTCTTGCGTAATTTAATTTACAAAGTACGCATATTTGTTTTTGTTTCAGCGAAACTTCGCGATCTCCCGGGACATCGCGATCCACATTAAGAAATAATGCTCAGGTGGAAAAATAGTTGACAATATCTGAAGCCTTAAACCTAATTGAACTATTAAAACCCTATTTAAAATAGCGATTTCTCCTTAATAAGTCTAATGAATATTGTTCTTAAGACTCTGCATCATCTTATTAAGAATTCTTTCTCTACCACCTCTTCAACTGGAAGTTTTGTTTTCTCCCAGCATTTCCACCGGTTTCTTTTCCCTACGTGGCGTGATGTACGTACTTTGGCTGACGTCATTTAAAATTAATGCCCCAGGTTCTGAGCATCTGGCTGAAAATATTTGGCTCCCATGAACATCTCTGCAAAATATTCCAAACCACTCTTCATACATTTTAAACAAGACGAAGATTTCGGGGATTTACATAATGATATTCAAATTAATATTCTACTCAGGTTGGAATTTTTTTTTTCCGGACAAAACAAACAAAAGAGAAAAAATATATAAAAAGCGCAGAGAGAGAAAATGAGTGCATATCAATGTACGTAGACCAACACAAGGCATTAGAGAATGGAATGAAAACAGAGAAAGTGGAGTCCATCTCACAAATTGAACTATTTCGGGTCAGAGTTCTGCATGAAGTGATGTGCGCGCTCGCGTAACAGAATGGAAAATGTGGAAGTTGCATAATGTTTATTTCAAAGGAGAATCGAATAAGTTGTATACATACATTGAAGTGTAAATTTCTGAACTGCCCGACAGGTGCACTGGTTTAAGTTTAAAATACATATTCAGACGTATAATTTTTAATGCATATAATTATAATTCAATTGTCTTATATCAGAAGAAATTTGTCCTCAAGTATTTGCGAAGAAAAGGGTCTTATATCAGAAGAAACCTGTTCTCAAGTAGTTGCGAAGAAAAGCGTCTTAACTCAGAAGAAACCTTTCCTCAAGTATTTGCGAAGAAAAGCGTCTTAAATCAGAAGAAACTTGTCCTCAAATAGTTGCGAAGAAAATAGTCTTAAATCAGAAGAAACTTGTCCTCAAATAGTTGAGAAGAAAAGCGTCTTAACTCAGAAGAAACTTGTCAAGTAGTTGCGAAGAAAAGCGTCTTATATCAGAAGAAACTTGTCAAGTAGTTGCGAAGAAGAGCGTCTTATATCAAAAGAAACCTGTCCTCAAGTAGTTGCGAAGAAAAGTGTCTTAAATCAGAAGAAACTTGTCAAGTAGTTGCGAAGAAAAGCGTCTTATATCAGAGGAAACTTGTCGTCAAGTAGTTGCGAAGAAGAGTGTCTTATTTCAATAAAGATTAACACCTGGACAATACGATCTCTTTTAGTATTCCTAGTTTGCAAAATAAGTTTGTATTTAATGTGCAAAGAGTTTAATCCTTTAAAAAATTCTTCAGGTTAGGCATCAAACCACGCTTCTACAGCTGCGTTTAGCTCTTCATCATCTTTAAAATGAGTTTCACGAAGATGACACTTCAGGTTTCTGAACAAATAAGAACTTACGGTTCAGATATGGTCACAAGTGTGACCATATCTGAACCGTAAGGGATGTGGCTTTATTTTTAAAATCCACATTCGTGAATTTTAGTCTGTGTTTGTCCAGATAGCTCTCATGGAGAAGACAAATCCCAATGATCCAACTTTCCTTGCTCTTCTCGCGAATTTCACCTTTTAACTTTGGCATCATATTCCTCTGTTATTGTCGTTTTAGGTGCGAGGCAATTAATAACAATCCTTTTGGATCCCAGAAAAGTGAGGCCAACACTTTTGGTGGCTGGATAGAAAGCTTTTTTTTTTTTTGGGTTGAAGAACCCATGTTTTTCCACTGCATGCTGTCAAATTTGTACTCTGGATCATAAAAATGTAGTCAAGTTTCATCAACAGTCACCAAACGGGAAAAACATTTATCTGAATTAGCAAGAATTAAATTTTAAATCTCTTTTTTGATGATTCCACCCTCTGATGTTTGTCATGAACAGAAAGCCTTCTGGGGAAAAACCCATTGTGCACCAACTTTGGACATTCCCGAATGGAATGGATTGTTTCAAATGGCCGACCTGACCCTTGGATATCCTCAACTGGCTTCCGTCCTCTTCTGAACTCTGACGACCACCTTGTAACAGTTGAATAACTGGATGATACTCTCCCAAACAATCTACTCATGGATTTATTTATGATTTCTGTCCTCTTTTGATTACTAAACGATGTTCAATTTAGGTGGAAGTAGAATATTCATTCCACTTCCACCTACCAACAAAAAAAAAAAAAAAACATTAAATTTTAGAAATTGTATCTGATACAATCTTTCATGTTTTTTTATAAAATAATTTCGTTATCAAAATAACCTATTCTGTAATTTAACATAAATATGTTTGTAGGTTAATTAGTCAATTACTTGGATCCAACCTACAATTCCAGGCTGGTTTTGCATTAAGGAAACAAATTATCTCGGTACACCAACGCCTCCTTTTTCATCCCAAAAGAAAACCACAATAAGTTGAACTTTACAGTTGTTTGCAAATTATCTGGTTATCCTCTAATAGGACAAATAAACATACCCTATTAGGAAAGGAAAGGGCTGAACCATCACGTGACCACCTTGCCTAATAATTTGTCCATTTGGTTTGTAGGCCTCCATTAAGCATCCTGTTTCTCAGAGACCTCTGCAAACGCTGATCCTTTCAAAAGAGAAATGCATTTCTAATTTCGTTACGGGAAATCATTTGCGATGGGTATTAACCATTTCCATTGTCTCCACAGACATATTAAAGGCATCCGCCGTGTCATTAGCGAAATTTGTGCGTGACTGTATTATCCTGGAGTGTGACCAGTATTCTCAGAACTCATTAAAGACACCGGCACTGGAGTAAACTTTGTTTCCAGAATTTCAGTGTCTAAAATTACATGCGATCTCTTGATTGGAAGATGACAACCCTGTGGATTATTGCAACGAATATGAGGTAAATAATTTATGTTGGTAACCGAACTCGCGTTTGAGGGATGAATTCCTTTTGGAAGGGAAAATTAGACACGTTTTACTTGACAATGCACGAAACTTTGGTCTGTCGACAATTTAACCCGAAAATATCGATCAAAAGTTTACATAAGTATGGTTGACCACAAGCGTGCATTTATGCTCTGCAGTTGGCAGCCATATTTGCGTAGTCAAAAGGGACTTGGAGATGAATTTCGGAGATCATAATTGAAAAGAGTTTGCTCAAATAAGGGATATCTCTCGTATGGGAATTTAGGTTTAAGTGATGAAATGGTAAAGTAGAATTAAAATTATTCCAGTATCCGTGGAGGATTTATCTTTAGCATCACTTGGCCAGCTTGCGGATAATGAATTCATTTAATTGGGTGATTGGTTTATTATTATTTAAATTGTCGCCATAATTCGACCAAAGTTTGTGAGCTTAAAAGGGCGTGTACGTTGAAGTATTTATTATATAATAAAACCCTCAATAATTGTAGGACCCTGAGGGCTCAAGTGGAACTTGGTCAAGAGGGACTTGGAGATGAACATCTAAGTCCTTTCCTTCAGTTCTAAGTTCAGTGAAGTATTTTCTGTTGTTGTAACAATAACAGCTTTCTCCTTATTATATAAACTCTTCACAGATTGAAAATATCAAAAGAGGAATAAGAAATTCTGCAGCGAGGCCCCTCATATCAACACCGTAATCTTCCCTCAGGCAGGTGAACAACATTAAATTCTTCCCACTACATTCCATAAGCGATCTACACTAATTTTCTGCTTGAGGCTTTCACTGCAGTCACGCAGTTAGCCATCTCAGAATAATAACCAAATCAGACTCCTTTCTTTTGCTCCTACATGTTGCTCAGCAGTTAATCCAAGAAGTTCTCTAGTAATAAAAACAAGTTTAGTGTTCGCTCTTAATAATCATCGCTGTTTCATAATTATTTCTTGTTTTTATTGAAATTCGTAGTTTCCTTCCTTTGGTGTTTCATTCAGTTATCTACAGCAGTATTCAAAAGCTAAGCAACACATGAAATCTTGTATATCCATAACTTAATAGAAATTTATAATAAAATAAATCAGGATACGCCCTCGTGGGGAGCACAGTTGTTATTATCACTGTCCTCTCCACACTGGGCAGGAAAAAACAGAGTTCAAATCCTATCAATGACGTGAAGAATTTTTATAGTCTTCTTTCACAATGTGGCCGAGTTAGTCGATCTCAGGTAAGGCTCCCGGTTTTTTGTCAAATAAGCAGACTACAAAACATCTGCCATTTATGGACATACCTATTATATACGACGCAATATTACCCAAGTAGCTGGTGCAAAAAAAAAAAAAAAGAAACTATCTTGCCATGTCTTTTAAATTATTTGCTTTTTATGATCGGCCAGCCAGTTTTCCTGGATGAAAATCTTTCCTGATCAACTTGGCCACTGTGTGAAAGTGTGTAAAGCGAGGGTTCGAATCCTGTCGGTAACGAGAGGAATTATGGTTTGTTCACGAGTGGCTGAGTTAGTCATCTCAGAAAAATTGGGTTTTCAGCCCATAAAACCCATTGAAGAATACGCGCAATTACAGGCACAATATACTGACGCTTAATGGCCTTAGTAGTTTAACACCCACCTAAAAGTAACGTAAGACAGGAACAGTAAAGTGACATCATATTTATAATTAATACGTAAATAACCGGAAATGCCAAACATAGCTAAATAAAAACAGTGTAGCGATTCATCACTCCACATTATCCTTTGCCACTGCTGCAAAGAGCCATTCTGTGCACCACAACAACCGTTGACTGGAGTTGAAGAAAGCTAAGAATATCCTTCAGTAGCTGGTTTAACTTAAAACCGATGTAGTCTGAGTTTTACATTGCCATCTCATACATACTCAATGGGATAAAAATAAGACAGTTAGCAGGCAAGGGAAGCACATCGACATTGCAGAGAAACTGTCTGACAGAGGTATGGTCCAGGGCACTGTTCTGTTGGAATAAAAGTTGGAGAAATAGTAAAAGGAGAGCTCTGAGCACACTTTCAACGCAACTTTTCAGTTGCGAGATTACACTTTGAATGCAGACAGGAATGCCTCTTCAGCGGCTGTGGGACGGGGGTGCCCACACATGAATCTTTCTGTCATCGCTCTCGAAACAGATCCTTGACTCGTCGCAAGATTGGAATCGACAATATATACCGTGAATGAAATCGTGCCTCTGCTAATGGAGCTTTCTGATACCAAATGAATGGACATTTCTAATCCTTTTCAGAGATGGAATTCTGTCAGTGACAGCCTCCAGCGAATTATTCGGTCCTTAACTGTTTATCTGGGTGCTTCAGAATTTGGAAATAGCTGAGGACATGCTCTGTTATCCGCTGGTGCTAAAATCGAGCAGACAAACTGCCCTAGGATTTCGTCTACCAATGTACCACTTGCCTCAACTTATAAATCTCCAATTAAAATTCATTAAATTAGGTATGCGCTGCTGTAACACTTCCAAAACAAGAAGATTGTTGAGTCAGTTTGTCGGAAGGTGTTTTAAGATGCTTTAGACTGCCCCTTCCTATTTAGTCTTTTTCTGAATTGACATTAAATTTTTAAAGTTATGATTCTTTTAGGGTGAGTAATTTTTCTGATGCTGTTGAGTAATGCCTGTTTTGAAGAATCTGGGTGCTTCTCTCGTATTAGTCTGCTTTTTTTACTGCTTAGTTCAGGTGCAGTAGCCCTATGTGCCACCTAAAACCAGTGGTGCCATCTATCTTCCCAACGACTTCTGGAATGAGCCATATTGTTCATCTTACATAGTATATGGTTCATTTTTTATACCAATGGCTATACACCCTGAATATATTCTGTTCTGTTCCACATATCATCACGATTTACCATAAAGGTTTTGTTATCTTCATCCACTTATTTCTTCCAGCGTTCTTTCTCTCTCCTCACCGTACAACTTAAATAAATCTGAACTCTAGTTTTCTTGTCCTCAGTCAGTCCCCTAATACCACAGACTTTAATAACCTTGTTTAATAGGTTTGGAAACAGTAAAAGAAAAAATAAGAAAGGGTTTGCAGTATTTTCGTGTATGAATCTGTTGGATGCAGTTTATACAATGAGCTATAGTCCGATACTTGGTGTAGAAAGATCGACTTTCTTTACTTTGAATCTTTCTTGGAGATCTCATTGTTTTGTTTCTTTCTTTAGAGTCTTTGTTCAATTTCCGTTAGAGTAAGAAGTAATTCTCAATTCTTTTGAATCATTTCAGATCGACGAGGTCCATGGAAAGTGTTAGAGGCCGATTACAAACTGCAATAACATTTATTCATAATCATGTTAAACCATCTGACACCAGATATTCTAAATGAAATTTTTCCACGAGTTCAATATCTTTTAGTTTCAGAAAGAAAACTCCAAAGTATTTGAAAATAACTTCACAAGAACCAACAAAAGACAGGTCCGGTCGCTGGGTAGGTATCAATTCCAGCCGAATCTAAATTAGTTTGAAATCAAGAACTGATTTCGGCAAGAGCAAGGCGTGACATGTGATGATCCAGATAATAAAAGACCCCTAGTGAATAAAACAGTGTGTAACAAACCAAAGTTCATTACACATATATCAAACTCTGCACACCATCAGCACCTATATATGCATCTTTAAACTTATCTTAACGACTTTACTTGGGGAGGAAAAAATCAGATTCACGAATTTTAAAGATAACCCCTTTAGGAGTAAACGGGCAATGTTGAAACATTAAATCTTAAGGTATTATAACGATGTTTTAAAACAGAATCCCAGAAGAAAGTAAAAACGACCAGTATCCAACTCATCTGGTTTAATAAAATCATTAATAATATCTTTATTGTAACACCATAAAAATTAATATTCTACAAAGACCTGTTGCAATCTCCCATTAGTACTTAGAGACCAGGACGAATGACAACAGCCAAATTTACAAAATTTCTTTTCTCTATACGTTTCTATTTACAGACCACAACACGTAGTATCTCCTTCTTTACAGAACAAAGTGAAAAATTAGCCCCCATAGCCTGAAAATTTAACATTTTTCTTCAGTTCTAAATGTGAACAGCCTTCTCAGCTCTTGTAGAAAACTAACCAGTCCTAAAGGGATTATTTAAGCGCTGGTCCTTAATCATTACTTAAAAACTTGGGAATATTTAAATCTAAAGAACTGCATATAAAATTAACTTACTGTTTAGAATTCTTGTTCTTACTTATTCTTGTGCTCTCCAGCGTGGTTTATATATTTATTTTATTTATTTATTTTTTAAATCGGCGTGGAAAAAAAATAGCGAGAGGGAGCCACTGTATACGTAGAAAGCTTGAACTAGAAAATAAAAACAGAAAACTAATGTATGTTGTTATCTACATTCCTTTAGGGTTACTTCGAAACTTGCTGTGATGTTCACTACTAATCCTCGTGCTATATAAGAGATGATTGTTTTTTAATGTTGTAGACAACAGCTTAAAAAGAAATAATTTCATTGCTGCCTCAGCACATAAATGCGTCACAAGACAGTTAAATTTTCTTACATTTCTTATCGTGTAACTTCGAGGCACAAACAGAACATAAATTTTCATAACAGGCAAATCTTGCTTAGATTTTCATCCCCTGCCCCCCCCCCCCCCTTTTTAAATGGATTTCAAAATGCTTAAGCTCCTTTCATCTCACTTATGACCAGAGTATTTAAAAACTAATAGCCGCCATTGTTGTTTAATTAATGTTCACTATATGTATAATTCTTTTTACTTTGTATTCCACTGATAACTTTATATCTTTAATGTTTAAATTGAGAGAACTACAATAGTTTTTATTAAAAGAAAAACTAAGCTTTCTGGCTGTTTATAATTAATTCGCGAATAAAATATTTTTAAATTAAGGAATAAATCTTTCGGTTTTTGCTAACTCTCTCAAGCATGGATGACAGTGAAAATAAGTACGTAAACGTTATACATCTCTATTAATCGTGATTTAAAAAAAAAAAAAAAAGTAGCAGCTATTGATAACATCGCTACTTTGACTAGATAAGTGCTGTATTAAATTGCTTTAACATTTATTACAAATAGTTATCGGTAATTTGTTTACTCAAGCAATTTGTACAGTTAAAAAAAACAAAAGAGCTTAAATAGGTCTAATGATGCTTCAATTATAGTGACCGGATGAGTGCTGCCTATTTGGTTCAATCTATGGCTTGTTCTTTTGATGTTTTACTAAAGTTAAAATCATTAAACAATGATTGTAAGATTTAATACCTGAATGAGATAATTTTGCTAAAAATTTTAAATCTGTCGTGAGTACAGAACTATAATTAATTTGTATTTATCCTATCCTTTATCCACTGATGGGGATAATTAAGTATGGATGAAATAAATGATTGAAAGTTTCTTTGAAAGAATAAAAAAAAGGGCGCCGGTATTATCAGGCTGCTTTTAAACGAAAAAAGCCCTAACTACGAATTTATGAATTTCAAAAATTAATTTAAAATATGATTTGTTTTTAAGGAATTTTTCGGTGATAAATACACTGCGTATCTTTTATTGAGGGATCAGCACAAATTTTGAAATATTATTCCGATTCAAGCTCTGAACTAAAAAGGGAATTTTCTGAACATTTGCATGCATAATTTGAATTGTTCCGAAAGAGAAGTTCGTAGGAGGAAGAAGTTTTGGAAAGGCGGAGTTCAAAAAGCGACTGACTATTAGGGCATGGGGTGGAAAAATATAATTGTCATTAGGGTTTCTCCTTCTCACTGGTTGACACGATCACGTGGTTCTGCTGATGGATGGGGCACAGCGGAACAAAACTCTATGACTATTGGTTAGTGAGGATTATGATCTTTGGTTGGAGGGAACAAACCACTCCTGCAGTACAATGAAAAGAAATTTATTCGACAGAATTGAATAAAAAAACTTACTTTCTGCTGTTTCAATTGCATTATTACAAACGAAATTAGTTGGATTATAGCCAAGAAATAACAAAATTGCTTATTGTTTTTAGTTGTTTCTTGTTAACTTTAACAAACGAAAGTATATGGGTGGAAATGTAGGACAGACTTATCTCCAACTGATCTAGCATCCCTCAGACTTAAATAAAATATAACTACCCGCATGATGTACATATATTTAACAGTTCTTTCAGTCCTTTTGTTTATGATAATCTTACAGACACGCACTCTGCGCCTTGAAATTCTCCGAATGGTAGCATAGTTCAAGAAGTTTATGAACTAC
Organism: Mastigoproctus giganteus; assembly: GCF_048544385.1. NCBI lineage: Eukaryota > Metazoa > Arthropoda > Arachnida > Uropygi > Thelyphonidae > Mastigoproctus > Mastigoproctus giganteus. The sequence continues at coordinate 44,406,891 of NC_143588.1, forward strand.
TGTTATAATCAGTATCTCTCAAGAAATTAATTATCAAAATCATTTAGATATTTCTTTCAGAATTCGTCGATTAAAAATTCTCGTTTGAAGCAGCGGAAGCCAACCTCAACAATCCACCTTTCTTAAAATCAAATTAAATGACATTAGTAGCTTTACTATTTCTATAAATTTGGCTTATTCAAAAAGATTTGTAACAATAATCGAACAATCTTATAAATTATATTTCCTGGGTTTAAACTGCTTGTTAATTGAAAGCTCGCTTATAAGTTTTTACCAAAGGAATAGCTATAAAATAATTTTAACAAGGAGAACGTCCCACCTTCATAACGAGTTGCCTCGGTATTGAACTACATCCGTTAAAATTGAATTAAAAAAAAAAGCAGCTTATTTATTCATTACGATTAATATAGTTTTTAAGCTATTTATTCAATAAATGATAAATTTATAAAGTTTCTTTCCTTTAAATATAAAAAGGCTCTCCTTCCAAACATCGTATTCGCTATTACCTCACAGAACTGTTATTTAAGGTTTGAAAATTCTATAGAATCGATCCCCCATCTTCCGAATATCGAAATCGTTCTAATGTTTATATAAAATTAAAAGCGAATTTCCACTTACTGCATTATACAAACGTCTTTTGATGTTTGCGATACACAAACTATTTTTTTTTATTATGCAGATATTTATGCGAACGCGTTAATTAGACCTGGTGGGATAAACATTTCCCAGTTTCTAGATTTAACACTTGCTAGCATTCATCATGTCAACAACGCACTAATGTTCTTGTCCTTAGAGTAAAGTCTTCTCTGACTGTTGTTGTTGTCGGATAGTTTAACTTATTAAACGGTAAATTATGAAAGCTAATGAACCAACTGGTCTTATCGGTTAAATATGGATGGATGTTGACTAGTTGAGGCACCTGTGTTTGGAACAAGGTGGTGGAATTTTAGATGCCTGTTGATAACACCAGTGCCCATATGTATTGAAAAGACAAACAGTAGAAACTAATCTTCTGTGTGATAAGAGAGTGGAAAGATTTCGTAAAAGAGTGGTATAAAGAGGGGTATTGATTGTTGTTGTAGGATTTTAGGAGCATTGGAACTAAGGGCATGGTGCTCCGTGTATATTGCGTGTGTTCTGAGGTCGATTTTCTGTTTGTTGGACAAAAAACGAGTTTCCAGGAGAAAAAGCCATGCTGCCCGCGCCTGAGATCGAAGCCACGTTGTGAAAAATACTCATAAGAATTCTTCCCGTCATCGACGCGATTCAAACTCGGGTCTTTCCCACCCGGTGTGGGAAGGATGGCGATCCTACCAACTGTGCTACCCACTATTGCAACCGGATTAAGGTCCTTAGGATAAAGTCCAGGAGAGGAGCTTCAGCAGTTTTGAACAAGACGCCGTGGTATTTCAGGTCCTCTCACTGAAAGCTTAGGCAATTAGGTGGCAGGACCTGCCAGAGAATAATGGGCAGCCTGGCTTACCTCTTAGGGGCACCATGGGGTCCCATTAGGGATCCTGCGGCCAAAAGCCAGACCACAACAACAGAACCCAACATAATTCTTCTCACATAAAACACTTTTGTCTGGATTTTATAGAGTAATGTATACTACACAAGAGTGAAGTATACATTACTCTATTATGGCGCAGTTGTGGGAAACCACCGGTGGCGGCTCCGACCCAAACACTATGTACATTCCTTGGTACGACGGTTTTGAAGTCTGTACAGAGTGAGTACAGGTGTAGAACAGTCTTACCCAAAGTGTGGTCCACGGACCGATGCCGATCCTCGAACTGTTTGTTACAGTCCACGATAGATTGGAAATGAAAGAAACTTCTTCACGGATCGGCATCGGTCCGTGGACCACTTGTTTTAAGTGGAGAAATTAAATCAGAGCTAGACAACTTTTTGCATCAAGGTTATTCAGGATTTTTCTAATCTGTTTCCATCAGAAAACTAATGTAAACTGATGGGATCTTTGCAGGTAAATCAGTGAATATAATCAACGAGGTCCATAAAAATTCCTCCCGGCGATGATGCCAGGAATTTCTAGACTTTTTCACAAAGTGGTTCAATTTATCGGTCCTCATGCAAGGGTTGCGTAGATTTAGCTCAGGGAAACCTGCGTTCTTCGTTCAAAAAGGCAAATCGACAACAGAATGCACAGTTTATAGATGCCTGATGGTCTTAATGGCTTTGGCACTTCAAAAGTATACATATAGTATGTAGGAGAAGACTTGCTAAAACCCTTGGTGCAAGAATTAGAGACAAAGATATTAATAAGCCACTTTTATCTTTAAATAAAGAAGCAGAACCATCCGCATGTAAAACAGATGAATGTATATATAGATGAAGATTACCACGAGTAATTTTGGCAGGAGATGAGAGGGCTCTACTACTATTGGTTCTTTCAAAACAGGGTTTGCATCTATGCTAATAAACCCTGGGTCAACATCCATCCATATTTAACTGATAAAGCCAGCTGGCTTTATCAGTTAAATATGGATGGATGTTGACCAGTTGAGGCATGTGTGTTTGTAACACAATGGTGGAATTATAGATGCCAAATAATTACACGTGTGCCCATGAAAATATGTATCGGGCCAATATTTCACCGGATTGAGATCTTTGGAATAAGTTCTAGGAGCAATGAACAATGTTTGCACATTTTGTTTGTAAAACCATGGCTCAAATTAACTTTAATCTACCCTAAGGGATCAGGAAACGTAAAACAGCAGTCCAATCAGAAAAAGGGAAGTGAAATATCAAAGACTGGTCTTATTTGCAAAGAGACAGGAAGCTCTGATAACGATCTTAGTACAAATAAGAGATTTTTATTATATTCAGCACGTTTTTTGCTTGTAAAAATATCTGCAGGTTCAGGAATCTGACGACTTAATATTAAACACGTTATTCAAAAAGGTGAAATACATCTCACAAACATTTGTTGCTATTGCAGGCTGCTTTTATGTTGATATAAGATTGGGATGAAATACCATCTGTCCAACTTTTCAACTACTATAGAGGAGAAAGAATAAAAGAAGTCTTAGCAGACCTATATTATGTAACAAGTAAATAAAAATATTTAACTCTAAAAGATACTGAAAGGATGGATGAATTTGTATGTTGAAGTTCATTTGTTAATGATGGAAATTTAAGTCCATCAATAACAATGAAAGTCCAAACTGAAGGTCCCTACAAATGAATTCGAGGTCAGATCCTTGAAGCACATAATTCCCCCTGAGGGAACAGCACGGAATTCTCCCTCAGGGGGGGAATTCTGTGCTGTTCCACGAAATACTTAAAGATAAAGAAATCATCAAGAAAAAACAGTTATAAATATGGTGATGCAGACAGCATCACCATATTATTTTCCTAATAACATTTTATTAATAAGCCATTTCAGCAGAAAAAAAAGGTTTAGCGTTATCTGAATTATTATCCTGATTTTTACCAAATTTGTGAATTCTGGCTGACAAGAACATCGGCATAAAAGTTAACGGACACTACATCAATAACTTAAGATATGCCGATGACACAGCACTAATAGCGGATTCAGAACAAGATTTACAGACCATCTTGAACGAAGTGGACATAGAAAGCCAAGCATGGGGGCTACGAATCAACAAAAAGAAAACAAAGGTGATGATGGTCAGCAGGACTGCAAGCAAAATCACGATCAAACTAAACAATGAAAAATTAGAGCAAATACACCGCTTCAAGTATCTCGGAGTACTCATTGATGACCAGCTGAACCATGAGGCCGAAATCAAAAGCAGAATTGAACAAGCCAGGCAGGCATTCACCAAGTGGAAAACCCTCCTCACCGACAGAAGCTTGAACATCATGCTCAAATTACGCACATTGAAATGCTACATCTGGCCAATACTGCTCTACGGTGCAGAAACCTGGACCCTAACATCAGCCACTACAAAAAAGCTCCAGGCTTTCGAAATGTGGCTCTACCGAAGAATGCTGAAAATCCCGTGGACAGCCAAGATAACCAACGTACAGGTCCTGCAGGACATACACACGGAACGGGACCTGCTCAAAACCATCATCAGCAGGAAATGTAAATACCTAGGTCACATCGCTAGGAACCAACAAAAGGGGATGAATCACCTACTACCACTCATCCTGGAGGGAAAGATCGAAGGCAAGAAACGCCCAGGCAAACCGAAAATGGCATGGCTAGATAACATCAACACCTGGCTTCACATGACAACAGCACAAATTCTACACGCAGCGCTAGACAGAGAACAATATCAAAACGAAGTCGCAAACGCCATTCGGCAGCATTAAAGAAGAAGTGAATTCTGGCATGCTCTGTTTGCATCACTGAAATTAAATATTTATTTATAACACCACACTATCCATTTAGAAAAATAAAGACTAATGACAGCTCTGCGATTAAGTTTCCTCTTATAACAGAAACAAATAATTAGAAATGAATAACAACAACATGCGTGTAGTGCATACTCCATTTTGGTTTAGCGAAACCGAAACGTCCTCTGGTGGTCATTTGTTAAGCTGTTCTTGACATCGAAGCCATTCATACGCATTATTTTTCTAAAATCAAATACATTTTACTCTAAAACTTTAAATTATTTATTAATTTAGAATTATAACACTAATAATTTCAACGACTTAAATCTTAAACCGAACACAAACGTTTAATACGTAGAAAGATATTGATAAAAATAAAATGACCACGAATCTCATTGGTTAATGTATCATTAACATTTGGTTATACAATGGGTGTCAAATAAAACAATTTCTGTATTTAATTTCCTTCAGAAATAGAAAAACCAAACACTATATTTCATTGGATAACATATTTCAAACTTCTTGCGGTTCATATGATAAAAACACCCTCCTGTCTTAAAGACCAATGAGAGAACAGAATGGATATGTATTAACCAATCACGAAGATAAGTCAATTCTCGATCCTTGTTGGCTGATTCTGTTCAACAAAGAGTGGACTATACATATCGCACAATAGGAATGATTATAATAGTCGTTTGGAAAGCCTAAACTATCCATATAAATTATGCAAAAATGGCAGAATAAATTAAGATTATTTGGGAACAAAATAATAACAAAAGTCAGGTGATTCTAGTCTATCTTGCGGAAGAGAATCAAAGAGGGTATTGAAACTTAACACATACGTATACAACCCATTCAAAATCTTAACACAGTTTGACCTTGATTTAATTAAATCTAGTTAACAAACAAGTCAAAAAAACTTGTACGGCTACTCATCGAGATGATAAATATGTCATGGCCGTCTAGAATGTCGAAAAAAATTGAATATTTGAAAAGCAACTTGCTAGATTGGTAGTTAGCGTACCTTGACATATGATAGGCCATATAAGTTTTGAATAACAACACCGTTTTTTATAATTTACGATAGGTATTCTTAGAATGTGAATGCATCTACTTCTGAAAATCATATTAAGAAAAGTAAATGATAATAGGCATTTATAGCAATAATCCAGTACTGGCCCTCGAGTGGGCCTATTGGATAGTCCTAGATAATAACTTAATTATAAATATAATCTTCTTTACACGTCTTCATAGCCTCAAAAAGCTAGAGAAGGAGACGTCCTCAACAGAAAAAAAATATTAAACAATTCGGGCAACTAATCTGCCTATTTTTAAACATCCCTCAAAGTTTTGATTATTGTCAGCAGGCCTAGAGTGACTTTAAGTGACAACCTTCGATCAACACCAACTTAATTTACTCTATTGTAAGTTCCGGTATGTACATTAACTTACGATAATGTACGTCTACAATGTTTGAAACTTTCTTCTCCTTGTAAACTATTTTTGCTGTTGATTTTGTCTTGGCTGAACAGACACGATGGACAAATAATCCCAAGGCTATTAACCATGAAGTTATTACTGAAAAGAAAAGCTCTGGTCATAAGATATTATACCTTGGTTCACCTTTTTTATTAAATAATAAAAACACAAAAAGAAGGTGGTTTAAATCACTTTGAGAATCGCTATCATTCCTAATCAGATGCTATTTCTACCGCAAAGATAACTCTAGATATCAAGTGTATTCCATTAACTCTGGAGCGAAATTGTCAACATTGTTGCCAAAGAATCTAAATTCATTCATAGATTTGAAGTTCAGCCATCCACAAAAACATCGTTCACATAAAACCCTTGCAATTTATGGCCACATTTCAGTTCATTAGATACAAATTATATTATTTCGGTATCTTGCATTCTCTCTCTTTTGTATTATTCCTCAATGGCTATGTACTGGCCAATGAGCAAGAAGCACAAGTGAAGATAACCAATCAGGAGAGAGGAAAAAATTTTTAAACAGGCAACCGAATTATATATAATTGTCCCCCTATATATACTTTATTTACGAAGGAAAGAGTATAAATATATACTGTTTATAAAATTTTATTACAAAATATCCTTCTTCCGATTAAATATAAGCAACTTTTGAATTATATCAAAAGTTTCTTTATAAAAATTAGAAATTACTAATCTTGGTTCATGCTCGCATGACAAATATTGTGATATTCTATTATTTTCTCTCTATCTTGTAAACTCCTGTGTAGGAGTCCCGAAAATAAACAATAAAATATTTATTTTAGCCTTTCCAAAGTAGCGAAAAGTAAGAAAATGTTCATTAGTTCAAAAGTAGTGCAATACCAGAGCAACTCGTGGTTAAAGCAAAATTTGAACTACAGTAAATTCAGTGTCTATTGTTAAAGACTTTTCTTTCATATCTTAAGTTGATAACACCTAATAATTGCTTTATCTGCAGCACGCGCACACACACCGTGCTACAGACTGGCAATTACCCAACTTTGTATAACGTTTAATGTATATTCTAATATAGTGTTTTACACTGAGTTCCATTATATCAAGTTTTTCAAAATCTGAAAAGGACCTGAAGACTTGTTATAACCAAAAACACATACAACCAAAAAAGATTGTACTACTCATCTTGTAACCAATCACAGAAATGATTGGCGTATTGAACATACTCTAATCCACCACACAAATATAAGAAACTCTGGCCAGAAAGGAATTTATACTACATTCCTACAGAACCTCGTTTCTCCAACTTTCAGAAGCAAATATCCTCCACTTCTGAAAATAATCTGGGTTTAATCCATGAATATTCTTTTCAAAATGCATACTGTGGTACTCCATATTTTCCTACTCGTAGCTCCAGGGTTATACGCATTCCTCCACTTGAAATCCCCTAGTTCTAATGATTTCCACAGAACACGGGGATTTTCAAACTTTCTATTGGTTACAACGTACCACGTGACTTTATTCTACTGTGATTGGTGCATCTGATATTCTATAAACGCTACCTTACCAATAGTATATTAGAGATCGAAAATTTTGAATTCTTTGTTAACTTCAATTCCTATAGTCACCTATTTATATAATAATTATAAATAATTAAAACGTTGGATTAAATACTGAAATATTTGTCGCCAGCACACATTTTCCAATTTTAAATTAGCAAAACTATGTATTCATTCTCTCGATTTCAGTAAAAGAATGACGTATTTTTGGCGCATGCGCTTTTAAACTCATTTCGCTAAGTGAGATAATATTCTCTTCCACTATTTGATTACAACTTTGTGGATTAAGTCACTTTATGTATTCAATTTGCGAGGTACTAAAGCCTTGATTTTATTACGGAACAAAGTGAATTTGTTGCCTGTCGCTTTTAACCTTTTCATCTAAAAGGAATATTTACAAGCTGGAGAGTGTTTGACTCTTACTAACACAACGATCGTACAGAGAAAGGGATGAAATGCATCCATCCTCTTTCTGATTTGTCGTCCTTCAAAATATCACAAGGACATCGCCGACACCCTCACCTAAACCTTCCTTTATGAGAAATCAATACGATGTGGCTTAGGATCAATAGGACGTGTCATGTTTCGTCGATACGGACGAGCTTATCGGAATAAGCTCCATCGCTACTTCGTTGTTTTTCGATCGCTGCGCGCGAAAGAATTTTGTTTTTTCTTCTTTTCTTTTATGTTATCAATAAAAATATGACTTTCTGCTGGCAACCAATAAAAAGAATGTACGTTAAATGAGCTCCTCTCGATGCTTTAGTTCAGAATAAATCACTATCTCGTGCCTTAACTGAGTTATTATAATCTTTTGATTACATTGTGCTCTTCTTTTCTGCAATTCTATCTTTTCAATGTTTGTTTATTTCATTTATTTTTTTTGTGTGGCTTATTTTAGTGGCTTTATGAAATAGTGCGAATATTTTAAAAACAATAACGTAGTTTTTTTTGTTAATAACAAAGGATGTACCAATTCTGCATAATTAATAATTATCTGTATGTAATTCTTTAGAAGAAAATTTCCCTATCATTTTATAACGCTAATTACAACGCTATTTATTTGATTCAACATACATGTTTGGTAGATAATGGATGTATTATACGCGTGTTACCTTTAAAAACAGAAAACTGCAATTTTGAAAGGGCCCTAATTTATAATTTGTTTCTGTTTATATAAATAATGGCCGATTATTTCAATAATTTTCGCTTTATATTCCAATCACTAACTAAGACAATGATATTTGTTAACTCTACACTTATTGGTTGTTGTTCTGGATGATTACCGAACTTTGATTGGTTATTAGTTTTTTTGGAGCCAATTGCAATTTAGATGCATTTGGATATTCTCTAATGGTTGTGAAAGCTCCAGAAAATGAAGGAAATACACGATTTATTGATTTACCAATGATTTCTTCGACCGAATATGAATTCTGTTGCATCGCAACCAAACAATAAGTATGAAATAATCTGTGAAGTTCAAGAATGTTTAATTTATTATTATATTATTTCTCCCTGATGGGGAGTTCCACCCCGTGACGGGTACAAACTGCACAGGGTGTTTGTTATGTCTGGTGTTATGTTCAGGATTGAGACTTGGAGTTCCTTGTAGGTGCTCTCTGGGAGATCAATTCCAGATAGGCTGTTATGTAGGGTCTTTGACACCATACTGGTGGTTGACACGATGATCGTTAATTGTTACATATGCCACACCTCTTTGATCTCTTTGATCTCCTGTCTTAGGTCCGTGTACTTCCCGATCTTTTCCTCGTGGGTTTTCTGGAAGTTGCCATTGTTGAGCACCGCCATGTCAATCAGATAGGTAGCCTTTTTCTTTTTGTCTAAAAGGGTTATGTCCAGTCTGTCTTGTGCAGTCTTGATTATCTCCCCAACTATTATGGTGCAGTCTCAATAGGTTGGGGTGTCGAGAACTGGCTCGGGTTGATACTTGTAATACGGCACACTTTTCTGATGTATTATCCTGGCTTCCAGGTCGTGCCTACCAGGGTACTCCGTCTGAGTGATCACCTTGCATCCCGTGGTGATGTGTTGGATCGTTTCTGAGGGCATGTAGCATCGTCGACACGTGCCATCTGACACTCCTTGGCGATGTATTTTCTATAGTTCCCAGTGTTGATTATTATACCTGGTCTTGGATGGCCACCATGAATCCTTCAGTCTCTGAGAAGAGCGTCCCATTCTTGAGCCATGCATTGGAAGCCATTTTAATTTAAAATGGGTCTTTGTGGTCTTGATGAAGGTCATTGTAGTGTTTACAGTACAGTGTCGTCTTCGCCCATCTTTCTAGCTTCGTTTGTTCCGTCTGGGGGTAGGGACTTCTCGCTTAGGTTGAGTGGGGTATGCTGCTTGTCTATTTTATAGTGGAAGTAATCCTTCAACGGACGAAGAACTCCAGTTCTGGTAATAATAATAATAAATAAATAAATAGAATAAATAAAATACAACGCGCGCCTGAGACCGACTAACTCAGCCACGTTGTGAAAAAATCCTATAAAAATCCCTCGCGTTACTGAGGGGATTAGAGCCTTTTCCACCAGGTGTTGGAAGAATAGCGATTATATCCAATGCGCCACCCTTCAGGCCATTATAGAAATTAGAAATAGTATTTTGTACAATTTTTATACAGTAGTAAGTTAAATTACTAAATCTATAGCGAAGAATTGGCCATATACTAAGTAGGCAGTTGAAGTGGTTTATTTGTATACTGCCCAAGGAATATGCAATTGGCTCAATACTACTCTGGCACTGGTAGACGAATGTCCATTTTGTGTGGTATCATAGACTTCGGTCAGCAACAGTTCTCTAATAAACACGACCATTTATTTGTAATGTCATTTTGAAATTTGCTTCCTGCAAGAAAGTAGCATATTCTTTCATCTAAAACCTGTCCATGGCTCGTCATACCGTTAGATTTACTTCGCATACGAAATGACAGCAGCGATAAACGAACTCTGGTGTCATGTTTAAAGTAAAATCAGTTATTATTTCAACAAATATATATATTTAAAAAAATTTGTTGTTATTATTTTGTAATTAATGACAACTTTCTTAACTTTTCAGCTAAAAAATGTTGAATTTCTTCAGACACCTTTTTGTTTTAATTAAAATTCGATATATAATCAGGGTGTTTTTTTTATTTTATCCGTATATTGTCTGTATTATTCGATATACTTCATAATACATGGGAAAACTCCTGCCAGTCTATGGGGACCACACAATTGAATCGAAGTAATGTCCATAGGTGGCGCCAATGGTTTCGGGAAAGTTATTTCGACATTAAGGACAAACAAGAGTCAGAAGATGAATGTCTACCACACCACAAACAGTGAATACGAAGAACTCATTTCGAAATTACAGGTGTATAACCACCAGACAAGTTATGGTCGCTACGAAAATGTCAAGGGGAAGAGTATTGACCATCATCACCACACTGCGGTACAGAATAATTTGTTCTTTCAGTGGGTGACTAAGCTGCTCACACGAGAGATGATGGATGCATGGAGGAAGATCTTCTGGAGAGTTTGGTGTTAATTTTTTGTTCATTGTTAGTGGTCCTGAAGGTTTTTTTTTTTTTTTTTATGAAAACTCCAAACACGAGAGGTATTAGAACCTACAGTACTTAGTACCGTGCTTGGGTTGGAGGTTGAGAAGACGAAAGAAGATATTTGTTGATATTGGACTTGAACTTCTGTAGACTGTAATTTTCAGGAAATACGTATGAAGGAAGATTGTTCCAGAAAACGGTAATTGAATGAATAAATGAGGAAGGTGAAAAGTTCGTTCTGAGTTTGAAGTTGGACAGTAAACGGATGTTGGCTGCACGTGTTCGGACTGTTTTGAAAGAGAGGGCGGGAATTATAGAAGCCAGTTCAGAAGAACAGTGCCCATGGGATTATCTGTAGAAAAGGCATGCAACAGAAACAGTACGTCTTTGAGACAACGAGTGGGAGACTCTGTCATTAGAGATTGAGAGCAGTCATTAATTAACCTAACTGCCCTCTTTTGAATGGAATCAAGAAGCTTGAGAGGTTTTGGGGGCACCACTCCAGATGCGGGAACAATATTCCATGGTAGGACGGATTTGAGATTTGTACAGAGTGAGAGTACAGCTGTGTAGAAGAAAAGTAACGCCGAGAGCGAAAGAGGAAACCAAGTTTTCTAGATGCAGAGGAAGCAATATTTGTAATGTGCTTGTGCCAAGAGAGATTAGAAGTCAGGGTAATCCCCAAAAGAGATATATCATTTTGCCTAGAAATCGGAGTGTCACTAAAGTTAAGCATAGGAGCAGAAGAATCCTTTTTGCGAGATATAAGACAAGACTGAGTTTTAGAAGGGTTGAAATCAACTAAGTTGTCTTTTCCCCACTGGAGAATTACCTGAAGATCGGCATTTAAGGAATTGGTAGCAGATTTTCGAGAAGTTGAAGCTGATTGAGCAGGACAAGGTTTCTCAAAATGGAAAGTGGAATGCAATGTGCTATCATCGGCAAAACTATGGATAGGATTTCCAGTCAATGGAAGAAGGTCATTGATATACAAGAGGAAAAGAGTGGGGGAAAGAACTGAATTTTGGGGGACACGGGCATTAGTGGAGAAGTTAGAAGACAGAGAGCAGTCTACCATCATCTGCAGTAAGCGGTGGGAGAGAAAACTAGATAACCAGATACAAAGAACAGCTGGCAATCCATAAGATGGAAGCTTGTTTAGAAGACCTTTATGCCAAACACAAACACGAAAGCCTTTGAGAAGTCAAGAGGAACTGCTTGTGTTTCACCGAACTTTTCCATTGAATTTGTCCATAAATGAGTAACATAAGCCAGAATATCACCAGTGGATCGACACTGACGGAATCCATACTGGCGATCGTTGATCAGACGGAAGGTTTCTAGGTAGTTTAAGAGTTGGCGGTTAATTGATTTCTCCATTACTTTAGAAAGAGTAGAAGTAATTGCAATGGGACGATAATTGGATGGGAGGGATGTCACCCTTTTTTAGGAACTGGCTGGATGTGAGCAAATTTCCAAGCAGAAGAAAAAATAATTTTGGAATAAGAAAGTTAAAAAATGCGGCAAAGAACAGGAGTAAGTTCAGGATCATAGGTTTTGAGAACTAGCGGAGAAATACTCAGGACCTGGAGCTTTCTGAGCATCAAGATTCGCCAAAATCCTTCTGTCATCCTTTTTATGGAAGGCCACAGGAGGCATTGAATGGAGCACGTTAGGAATGGTGGGAGGTGTGTTACCAAGATCAATCAATACATGAGTTGGGAGAAAAATGGGATGCTAGCAGGTCAGCTTTATCCTTCGCTGAAGCGACAACAGAACCATCTGGTTTTGTCAGAGGTGGGAGCAGAGACGGGCATGGTCCCTCCGTAGCCAGGTGGGCAGGAGCAGCAGTGCGTAGCACACGCTTCTTGATTAGACCGGCGTTCGAGCCCGTGACCACCAAATACGGAGGATGCGGAAAGGTCAGGGAATGACCACCGCATATCCCCGGAGCAATATGGTCTTAGTTGCTAATGCTCCTAAATGACAACAACAGAGATGGGCAAAAGTTGCGGCCAATAGCTTTGGCAAGAGGCCAGAATGCTCGGCTACCATTAGGGCAAGAAGCAAGTTTTCTACTCTTAGCCTGTTCAAAATCTAGTTTGGACTGATTGATAACTGCTTTACAATTGTTGCGAGCTTTGGAGTAAGCAGAAAATGAAACTGGAGAATTAGAAACAAGCCAATTACGATATGCAACATTCTTCTCTTGAAGAGTCTTAGCACATTTATTGGAAAACCAAGGTTCAGATAAAGGACGAGATTTTAAAGTGGAGTATGGGATAAAGGATTCCATTCCTGCAAGAATAAGGTATAAGGTATGTTAGTGTCTAACGGCTCCTGGGATTTCTCCCATCTCCGCGGGTGTACATTGTATCGGGGCCAGAGATTTGAAGTGTGTGGGGGTCATGTGCTGTATATTGTTTTGTGCCCTTTGTTCCTCCGGTCTATTAGCCGCCGAGCCCCTAGTGGGACCCGACGTTACCACACCATGCCACGGGGAGGCTGACCGGGTGTACCACTGTAGCTAGAGTACTCTGGCGGGTCCTGCCACCTACTTTCCTGGGATTTCAGTGGCTAGGACCAGATTTGAGAATGAGATGATCGCTGTTTCTTGAGCAACGGTTGTAATTTAACAGAGCGTAGGGTTGTTCGCTGATAACTTGTTCTAGGGCCAAATAGGTCGGGCAGTAATTTTGATGTTTTTAGATTTAGACCTGTGGGGAATGCGTGTGTGTGTATATATAAATATATGTATATATACACACACTCAAATATATATATATATAAACTAAATAAAAAAAAAAAAAAAAAAAAAAAAAAAACCGTTGTGCAAGAGAAAAGTAAGGGAGGAAGGCAGAAGACTGGAGGGTAGGAAACAGAAGAAAGGGGCCAAAAGGGAAGATGGCCCCTGATGACAGTGTGGCATGCCCAGTGCCTCACCAGAGAGAGGAGTGGGGTGGCGGGTGGACGAAAACCACCACCCCACAAAAAAAAAAAAAAAAAAAAATCATTCTGTAAGAGAAAAATAGGGGGGGGGAGTAAAAGAACGGATGGCAGGAAACAGAAGAAAGAAGAAACAGAAACAGGAAACCGAAAAAAAAAAATGAGAGAGATATATACTCCGCAAGTTCAGGGTAGTTACAGCTAGCACGGCCAGTCAGTTGGAGCTGACAACTTGCTGGAAATCCAGCAGTGTGAGTGCTGCTATGGTGGATGGGTCATGTTCAGTAAGGTCTAGTTCAGGTGCCGTCATTGGGACTCCATTTGGTGAGTCTGTGTCGCATCCAGACTGAAGGCTGGTCCAGTAGTCCATTAGAACGAACAGTGGGGGTGGTCAAAACCGGGAGTCCAAGATTGATGGTCAAGTCCAGGGATCGATGCTAGGCCTCTTCTTGATGAGATGTGTCACATCTGGTCGAGAGAAGTTTGTCCAGAAATCAATGATGAGGAATTTGGCAAGGTATGTGCGGACCCTGTCTTTTATTGCACTGCTGGTCAAGTCTTGTGCAAGTTGGTCCAAGGCGTTAGCATCCATGGCTCAATGATGCGTAGCAACAATTGGCAGTCATGGTTGTTATGACCTATTGATTCGGATACTAAGGTGGTGGTAGCGCTTTTTGCCTGGTAAATAAGTCCATTGCAAATTGAGTCAGAGCTCGGTAAGTTTCTTCATTCTGTAGGGTGAGGTGTTCTTGATTTTGGTAGTTGAAGCGTAGTTTTGTTATTAGGATCCTCCTGAAGTCCTCGTAGATTTCACAGCTGTGGGCAAGGTGCTCCCACGTCTGATCCTCTCCACAGTGGCAGCGGGGTGAGTCTGAAATTCTGAAGTCATGTAGTTTTTTCTGGAAGGAGCCATGTCCAGTGAGGAGGTAGGTAGCATAGAGTCCTGGTGAAAACCAGACAGGTGTGAGGGGGTAGGAGGCCCTGACATCAGGGAGGAATCTTTTGGTGACAGCGCCTTTAGTTGATGTCTGCCATCTTTCTTGCCAGGTGTCTGTTAGATGTTCATTAAGTCTCTTCTTTTCAGCGTTTCTATTATTTGCTGGGTCAGTGGTGAAACCTGCACAAGTAACTGCTCTTCCTTTGGCTATTTGGTAGAGCAACCCATGACGAACAATCTCCAGGTCCAATGGAAGAGATCCAGTGAGGACCTGGAGCGCATGGGTGCTGACAGTGCGACAGGCACGCGAGGACAGAAGGAGAAGAGAGCGCTGGATAGTTCCTAGGCGCGATCTGTTTAGTACGGTATTGGCCTTCTTGTACCAGACTCCAGAAGCATAGGTGATAACCGAGATGAAAACTGCCTTATAGAAGAGTGACAGCGTTCTCTTCTTTAAGCCCCAGTCCTTCCGGGCAACTCTTGAGACTTGGGCAGCATACTTCCTGATCTTAATCCTGAGTTGGTCTAGATGAGGAGTGAAGGAAAGGTTTTTGTCTAAGATCAAACCTAGATATTTAAGCTCTGTTTTTAGTTTTACTGTAACACCATTGACCTTGATTTGGGGTGGTCTTCTCAAATCAAGGGTGCCTTTTAGTAGGATCGAATTGGTTTTCTCTGGGGAGATCTTTAGGTTGTTATGCTCTGCCCAAGCTTGAAGGGTGGAGATGGCCTGGTTGGCAGTTGCTTCTAGTTGGGTTCTGTTATTGGCAGAAAAGAGCAAGAATAATTTCACTGACACGATCTGAGCAAATGTTGACATCAGAAGTTTTGAAACAGTAATCCGACCAAGGAAAAGAAGAAAAGAAGTCTCGCAGGTCATCCCATTTTGCATTCTTGTAATGCCAAACAACACGAGGTTGGGAATAGCCACGAGATAAAGGTTCCATTGGAGAAGAGCCAATCACCAAGTTGTGATCTGAAGTGCCTAAAGGACCTCTCACTTCGACCGTGTACTTAGAAGGGTTGTTTGTGAGAAAAAGATCAAGCGTATTGGCTCTATGATTAGGATTGTCCGGTATTCTTGTAGGTAAATGAACAATCTGTGCTAGGTCATTAGTAATCGCAAAAGTCTCAGCATCTCGTCCTACTAGGTCGTTGTGACTAGAAAACGGAAGCCAGCTGGAGTTGTGAACATTAAAATCACCAAGGAAAATTACTTCGCTGTTAGGAAAGTTGGACTGGAGAAAGTCAAGTTGCAAAGAGAGGAAGTCAAAGAGCTCCAAGTGATTAGTGGAATTGGGAGAACGGTAGAGACAACAGATGAATTTGACACAATGAGGTAGAGAGATTTTAAGCTGTTGTTGTTATTTGGTTTTTAGGAGTATTAGCAACTAAGGCCATATTGCTCCGGGGATATGCGGTGGTCATTCTCTGACCTTTCCGCATCCTCCATATTTGGTGGTCACGGGCTCGAACTCCGGTCTAATCAAGAAGCGTGTGCTGCGCACTGCTGCTCCTGCCCAATTGGCTACGGAGGCGCCTGACTTTAAGCCAGAGAAGATCGAAAAGAGGAGATTCCAAATTACCAAATCTATGACTAGGAATATCGAAACGGATATATATGCAGAAGTACCACCTTTGAGGCGAAAGGAATCATACAGCGAATAATTTGGGTATCTAAGATGAGCAGTAGTTGAATCAACCGATAAATGAGATTCTGTCAGAAAAAGTACATGGAGTTTGGTAGACTGCAAGTTGAAATGGACGTCGTTGAGATTAGAATTGAGACCACGTATATTTCTGAAATGAATTAGGAAGTGTTTGGGAGGTTTAGATATTTTTGCAGATAAGCTTACTCTATTAGTTTGGCAATTCATGGTGTTGTATTTAATAGTAAAAAAAAGTGTGGGGGGGGGGACATGCTGTATGAAGTAGTGAAATTTTTGGATATGGCGTACACATGGTAAGAATATACCCAGATCCTTGACGTAACGTGGCCTCAACAATGCCCACCACCTACACACTACACAGACTCCCTCCAGTCACTATCTGGCAGAGTAGAGGTAGCAAGATTATACACTAGCTGATCCGGAAGCCTCCTAGAGAGTTACTAATAGGTTGGGTCCGGTGTACTAACTAGCGGCCGGCCTGCGAAAACCGTTTTAGAGCTGTACCCTCGAAATGTAAGGAATATTGGATCTCGCCACGACATTCATCATAACCTCAAAATCAATCATACTGCATGATGATAGAGATGAGGAAGGGCTGACTGTAACTCTTTAAAGGCGTCGTCATATATCAAGAAACATGGCTCTTCCTTTATGATATATTTCTCACATTAAATACTGTATTGGTAAAACGTCAACTTCCTGATTATTAGCAAAGTTTCACTGCCTGGAAAGAACACTGAGAATATGCAGCGAGTGTGGAAGTCCTTACATTGAAATTTTCATGATTTCTGACAAAAAAGATGAAAGATCGCATTTTATGTATGTGAAGTACGATTTACAATATCTCAGATAAAATTGTGACAGCTTATAGTGCCTCACTTGTTGACCAGTTCTTGTATTTTATATTTATTAATTTCAATATTTATTTTATTTTATTTTATTCGCACAATCAGCAACAGCAAGATATAATCAAAAACGTCATAGTTGTGAATGCGTATTCGGTTCAAGTCAATATATATTCGGTTTTATACCTTTAATTACTTCATATATAAGAAAATTTTTATAAAATATACAATAAAACATTAATTCATTTCTTAAATTGACTGATTTTTAATTTTCATATTTACAAAATGTGCAGGAGTGTTAAGACACCTTTTCTTTATAATTTATCCTCCTCATTTAGTTGATTGATAAGCACAAAAAAGATTTTCATCACAGGTTGATTTTCACATAATGAACTCTTCAGCGTGGCAGATTATGGTCCATTTCCCTCAACTTGAATAGTTTAAGAGGCTTCCATCCTGCAGGGTATTGATAATGGCTGCAGTTTACATTTAAAGTGTCGAGATAATCAGATAGTTCACACTGAGGGGAACAATTACAGCAAAATTTCCTTAAAAACTCAAATAATATCGGTCCTTCGAAACGGGTAACTCCAAAACAATTATCTCGGGTTGCATTAGCGAAGACAACTTCTGAGATGGTGCATTGCGTCTGTAAACTATTCCAGACCCAGTTTCTCTGATTACAGGATGAAAGAAACATTTATGGACCCCTTTAACCAACTAAACCAGCATTAAAGATGTCTCATCAAACAAAATACTGTAATATAAAAAGCTTGAAACCATTATTTTTCAATATTGGAGTTCTGAAGTCCACAGTCATGTATGTTGCGTTTCTGAAGGGTGAAAGCAAACCAGCGTGTACTCTTTATCGTCAACAAAACGTTAAGCGGATAAACACGGTGATATTCATAGAATAACCGACGAAACAGAAGTTATCTTCGGTCAATCTAAGCTCCGATTCCAATTTGTAACCCTCTTGGTTTTTGCCTCAATGTACCCCCGAATTAGTCGATATCGCGTTGTAGTTTCTACCCCCAATTTCTCCCTCTCTGCTGTTTCTTAGGGTTTCTGCTTGTCATCAAAAACATCCTGAATCCGCAGACAGATGTTCGAACACTTAATGCCAGAGGGTAGCGTTTGAAGGGTTCTGATAGCGGCAGAGTAGCAAGTAAGAAGACAGAGGGGGCGGGGGGAGGTTAAAAAGGGAGAAACACGAGAGAGTAGAAGGAAGGAGCTATTCGGATGTGGTGATGACGAAGAGGGCATTAACTATCCTCAATGGCAGGTTTTACGATTTAAAAAATAAAACACGAACGTTCTGGTTTCTTTCTGCTGACCTTTATCAATAGGAAATAGTAATTGCATAAAATGTTTTAAAAGCACCAAAGTGCAGCATGCGATCATGTGGTTT
The DNA here is from genome assembly GCF_048544385.1 of Mastigoproctus giganteus. Taxonomy (NCBI): domain Eukaryota; kingdom Metazoa; phylum Arthropoda; class Arachnida; order Uropygi; family Thelyphonidae; genus Mastigoproctus; species Mastigoproctus giganteus. Next base: position 44,425,614 of record NC_143588.1, read on the forward strand.
CGCTAATGACCTTTTTTTTTTTTTGTGAAAAGTTCTTTTTTTGCTCGCCGAAAAAAAAAAAAGAAATTTGATTCACGCAGCTGTCAAGGTGCAAAAGAAAAATTGGGTGTTCGCATTCTTTTAGTGTAGCTGAATATCGTTAATTGCGCGTGCTATGCCTACAGAATGAGGAAAGCATCCCACGAGCCATTACCATGTACGTATACGTGATCGCGTTACAAGCCACCAGTTACACGGCTGGTTTAATGACAAAGCCAAACCTGCCGCCTCCCGTCATTCATGCGTGACAGAACAAACGCTGCCTTCCTCAACCCCCCACACCAAGTCATCCGCTCTCCGAATTAAAAGAATTCATCTCTTTCGCTACTCCTTCTTCTTGTATTCATCGTCTGTTCCCTCCTCCTTTTCTTAAAGAAGAAAAGAATTTTTTTCCTTTAAATTTTTAAAAGGGGACACTTAAAAAGTTAAGTAGATCGAGGGCGAGAATGTGGGAGGGGGAAGTAAATAATACAACCAGTGTTGGGTCCTCGGGGAATCCTTGGTATTTGGATTTTATTAACTCTCCCATTGAGCTGGAAATTACCTAATTACTTGTATAAAGTGAATAACTTGAAAAACAGCCATTTTTTGACAGAAGATGGAGCTTAGTGGAACTTTGGATGAGGTACCGGTACTTCTGGCAGTTTCCCTGCCATTTGATGATCTAGTTTCATAAGAAAGTGCTTAAAATCATCTTAAAATACCAGAGTTTCGGTAGAAACATTAACCTTCTCTACGATATCGAAGTTTTAAGTTTAAGAAGAATATATCGTGCATTAAGACCACTGCGTTAGGCCTACTTCAAGATTGGATTCATTAAACGAATCGCAGATGCCCTCTACAATTCTAAACATCTCTTGTGTTGCCACAGTTATTTATAAGTCGGATGCATTTTGAAGAATGCATATTCACTCCTCAAAACGCTGTAAATTGGTAAAAATACAGATTCGTGTGATGAAATACCTACTAAGACAAGATGGAATCCAGCGTTGACAAATTTAAAGCAAGTAGAGGCTGGTTCGAGAAGTTTCGTTGACGAACTGGAATTCATAGTGTTGTTAGGCTTGGAGAGGCAGCTAGTTCGGACAAAAAAGCATCAGATACCTATGTGGAGGAATTTGCAAACTTTATCAACTCTGAAGGTTACGTACCGCATCAAGTTTTTAATTGCGATGAAACGGGACTTTTTTGGAAAAAAATGCCAAGAAGGACCTACATAACCCAAGAGGAAAAGTCACTGCCTGGCCACAAACCAATGAAGGACAGACTTGCACTTTTATTGTGCGCTAATGCAAGTGGGGATTGTAAGATTAAGCGTCTTTTAGTTTACCACTCTGAAAATCCGCACGCTTTTAAACTCAGTAAAATGCTAAAGGGTAAACTTCCGGTATTGTGGAGAGCGAACAGCAAGGCTTGGGTAACAAGATTACTTTTTATGGAGTGGTTGACTGAAGTTTTTACGCCAACTGTCAAGAAATATCTTGAGGAAAATAATTTGCCCCTTAAGTGTCTGCTGGTTATGGACAACGCTACTGCCCATCCTCCAAGTATGGAAGAAGACCTTGATGTTGAATACGATTTCATAAAAGTCAGATTTCTGCCTCCTAACACCACTCCTCTCATCCAGCCCATGGACCAGCAAGTAATTTCCAACTTCAAGAAGTTATATACAAAGGCTCTTTTTTCCAGGTGACCAACGACACGGATTTGACCCTGAGTGATTTTTGGAAGGATCACTTCCATATCCTCCACTGGATAAATCTCATTGACAAGGCATGGAACAATGTCTCTAATCGCACGTTTCAATCTGCCTGGAGGAGACTTTGGCCAGGTTGTGTGCCTGATAGACACTTCGAGGAGACAGATGTAACTCTAGTAAACGAGATTGTGACCATTGGCAAGAGTTTGGGCTTGGAGGTCAACGAGGAGGATGTGGTGGAGCTGGTGGAGGACCACAGACAAGAACTCAACACAGAAGAACTTGTTGAGTTGCACGTGAACAGATGAAAGTTATGCAGGAGGAGCACTCAGGAGACGAGGAGGTGGTACATGTTTCAAGTGCTGAGATCAAAGAAATTTGTAGCAAGTGGAGTGAAGTGCAGGTTTTCATTGAGAAGCATCACCCTAACAAAACTGTGACCAACAGAGCAGTGGACATTTCAAATGACAATGTGATGTCTCATTTTCGGAAAATTATCCAACAAAGAAAAAACAGATGTCTCTGGATCGTTACCTTGTGAAAACACCAGCCACCGATCGAACCACTTCCCAGGATACAAACAAAAGAAAAAACACCAAAAATGCCTGACGTTATTATGGAATGGGACTCTCCTTCGAAGGAGTAGTCTTCCTCCTCTACCATCTACCTGTGCCAGCAACTATCAACCACAAAGGTAAAGTTATACTGTATATTTTATATTTTTGCCGCACATAAATCCATAAAAAAGTCAAAAAATAATGTTTCTGGGGGGGGGGGGACGAACGGATTAATTGGATTTGCATTAATTTCAATGGGAAAAATTGTTTCGGTTCGCGAACGGAGTCAAAGAACGAATTAAGTTCGTGACCCGAGATACCACTGTATAGGATTATCTACATTCTTTGGATGAACGCCTCCTTTTACCTGACATTGGATTAAAAAATACTTCCCAGATTAATCGTAAATCATTCAAGTCTCAAAATAAAACACACAACAAATTATGTTTCACTCAGATTATTATTATAAATTAGATCCTTTCACAGTATCTTTCCCGCTTACTTAAATCAGTTAAACATTTATCTATGATCTTTATAGTCGTTATTACATTTTATTATTACTTGGCTTTTATCATAACTGAACTGCATTGAAATAAAAAAAAATTAAAAAAGTGTGTGCCGAGTACAAATAGTTAAGTGAAACTTCTTTAGGCGAATGTTTATCACTTGACCGTATGAATGCAGCAGGCAATGAATCTGTATGAATGGGATATAAGAAATTCCGTTACCAAATCTAGTTTCGGCAAGTGCTGTGGCATCGGATTATATCTAAAACCATTTGACTTTGATAGAGCCGGAATCACTTTGTTCTTGGGAGAGCCACGACACCTGTTACAAGCCGACATTTGACTTAAATCCTCATTTGGAAATGCTGTTTGAAGAGCGTCATCTCGAGCTGCTACAATCTTCACGTCGTTCTTGAACCAAAGCCGATCACACACGGAACAGATTGAACCAAAATCATTATCCAGGAATGTACATTTAAACTGTGCGTGGATGCTTCAGTGTTTTTTAAAATTCTGTTGCTGCTCCTGCTGTGTATTAAGTGTTGAACGATTTGATTGAGTACTTCTGGCAGTCCGTTTTGGGTTCTTCGCGTTTGGTTTATGCCTGGACTTAGAGGACTTTTCATCGTTTTCATTCGCAGTATCAACTTCCATGACTCCTTCCAAATTCACTTCACATTTCTGGGGAGATGTAAATGAATTCTCGGGTTTCTTTGCTCAACTCCATCGCACGCTGTAATTTCTTTCGTTGTCGAAATAGCTTAGATATCTCCTTTGTCGCCTTACAAAGCTCACTATTAGTCTTCGACATGTGGAATTAAATTCGTTTCCGTTGAAATTTATTAAATACAGTTCGTGCCTGGTACGGAGTGGTACTAGGGTGTCGGTGGGGGGGGGGAGAATAATTTCGTGCCGCATTTTCTTGGCGATTTTTGTCAATTCATGGACGCATTGCACGTGTACTATACGCCTTACAACACTCATTACAGTTCCTTACGATTGGTTCACTGTACGATCAAATCACTTTACGATGGACACTCCATAACAAAATACCGTTCACTATACGATCACGTTTACGAATTGAATTTTATTTCTATTAACGGCGAATCTAATAAGCAAAAATGGGAGGATTATTATCCACAGGCTATAAAAGTAAAGATAAAAAGCACATATTTACACGTTATAACCTTACCAATTAAAAAGAAAGAAAAGGCAACTACACCAGGCATTCCCAGGTAGTCATCCTCCCAATTACTAACCGAAATTAACGCTGCTCAACTTCAGTGATCCGACGAGAATCGGTTCATTCAGCCTAGTACGATAGTTGGCTGCTCAATGCGCCTCCTGTCGCATTTTCTTTGCGCCTTTTTGTCAATCCACGAACGCAAGTTATTCCCATGGCTGTAGTGGAGGATATTACGAAACATGGTTCTTCCATTATAATGCACAAAACCAAACGACAACTTCTTTAAGAGCGGCCCAGGCAGTTTTTAGATGGGAGTAACTTGCTTTCGTGGATTGACAAAAATCACAACGAAAATGCGACAGTTGCCATAAGTAAACGCATTATAAGCACTCTGAACAGCCAACTATCGTACTAGGTTAAATACCCTACTTTTCGTGCGATCATCGAAATTAAGCAGCGTTAGGTCCAGTTAATAGTTGGGAGGGTGACTATCGGGAATACTTTGTGTAGTTAGTTGACTTTTTGCTTTTTTTTTTTTTTTTTTTTTTTCTCATTTTGTTAACCTGTGGAAAATATTCTTCCGAGTTTCATGTATCATTTAAATTTGTTGATTGGTAAGGTAATAAAGTGTAAATCTGCGCTTTATACCTTTACTTTTATAGCCTGTGGATAATATTTCTCCTAATTTCGCATATTACAATCGCCGGCCGTTAATAGAATTAAAATTCAATTCGTAAACGTGATCACAATGATCGGCGCTTACTACATATTGTACAGCGAACAGTATTTTGTTATGGAGTGTCCATCGTAAATTGATTTGATCGTGCAGTGAACCAATCATAAAGCGGAGGTCCACTGTAGTGAGCATAGTAAGTCGTACAGAGCACGTATACGTGCAAAGCGAAAACCGAAACCACTTCCATTGAGTACAAAGGAGATATCTAAGCTATTTCGACAGTGGAAGAAATTACAGCGTGCAACGCAATTGAACAAAGAAGCCAGAGAAGGTTCATTCACATCTTCAGAACATTACATCTCCCCAGAAATGTTAGAAGGGAATTTGGAAGGAGGCATGAAAGTTGATACTGCAAAAGAAAACAAGGAAGAGTCCTCAAAGCCCAGTCGTAAACGAAAAGCAAAGAAGCCAAAACCGACTGCCAGAGGTATTCCATCAAATAGTGCAACACGTAATACACAGCAGGAGCAGCAACACTGAAGCATCCATGCACAGTTTAAACGTACATTCCTGGATAATAATTTCGGTTCAGTCTGTTCAGTGTAGCTTTGGTTCAAGAACGATATGAAGATTGTTGCAGCTCGAGATCTTCAAACAACATTTCCAAATGAGGATGTAAGTCAAATGTCGGCCTGTAACAGCTGTCGGGGCTCTCTCAAGAACAAAGTAATTCCGGCTCTATCGAAGTCAAATGGTTTTAAATATCATCCGCTGCCACAGCACTTGCCGAAACTAGATTTGGCAACGGAACTCCTCATATCTCCGAGGCTCCCATTCATGCAGATTATTCGCCTGCAGCATTCATACTGTCAATACGGGATCCTCGGTCAAGTAATAAATGTTCGCTTAAAGAAGTTTCCCACTTCTGCTATTCGTGCTCTGCACACAATTTTTTTTTTTTTTTTTTTTTTTTTTTTTGTGGTGAATAGCGTATACCTTCTGGTTTTTGAAAGACTTGAAAAAACAAATATTATTAAAATATTTGACATTATAGCATTGATTAATAACATCCAGAGTATACCTTCTGCTAATTTTACGACCGGGCTTACTCCCATCTGAAAACTGCCTGGGACTTGCCTAAATAAGTTTCATTTCAAAAGTTAGAGCGGTTAGTTATAAAACTGCTTCTCCAAGTTTCGTTTTCGCCCCTGGTGCCCAACTTACACTGGTAAACCTACTGGCGTGTTCTGTTTATTAAAAAAGCCTTCTCTTGATCGCTATTCGTGTCAACATCTCCTTCAAGTGACGAATGATATAGATAGTTGTCAGATTACTTTATACACTTAAATAAACATTGCAAGAAACATGTGATGACCTGTAGTACCTTAGTGAAAGAAACCCATCACCAACAAGTCAATTCTAACTCCATAACTGTGTTACGTAATTTCTAATTCGGATTCAAACCTTCACATGAATTACATTTTGTCTTATGGTTGAAGATTAGCTTCACAAATTTATATTTTTTTATCTGGGTCATTTATAAGAGGAAAATATCTTAAAAATTAACCGGAACTTGGTTTAGAAACGATCGAAAAATTACTTCTCTTCATTGAACACAAGCCAGCAAAAATTAGACTAATTTGAGTAATCATTTATCCTCTCTTTACTCGAGACAAATTGAACGGTGGAACGTGTCAGGTGCGACTGCATCATCAGGGGGTCATTATTTGCTAATAACCATCTCAGGATCGCTCATAACAATCACAGCATCCACACATTTTGCACGCAGGTGTCCGCCATAGGACACGATTTATACATGGGCGGGTGTGAATAACAAGAGGTTACAATCTAGAACCGCACCCACGTTAGAGGATCTTCGCCACCCTCCCTCCCCCGTGCTCAGCAGGCTTCCAGTGCTTCGCAATCCCCCATATTAGTAGTGAATGGTCCAGTAGACGTAATGCGTACCGAGACCAGTCACAGAAGCCATAACGTCTCGAGAGCGGTGTGAAATGACCTATTAAGAGGCAGGGAGAAAAATCGCTGGTGGGTCGTTTACAGAGAGACATGTGGGCTGCGGACCCAGTGGTGAATGATAAGAGGAACTGGAAGTCCCGATGAGAAATGCAGTAGTTATTTGTTTTTCACGCTTAACGAACGCCGAGAGAAATAGCTGAGCACCTCACTTGACACGAGACTCTCTAGCTGGGAGCTCAAGGGTATTCTATCATGTGTACCATACATTTCACTCCCCCGTCCCCCAGTCTCCACGTCCAAATGTACCGTCTGCATTTCATAAGGCAGAGAGTGACCATTTATCAGTGGAAATGGCTGTTAGTGAGAAGAAAAGGCGAGATAGCTGACTCAGTGCAAGAAACACTTCTCCAAGAAAAATAAACTATTTCCGTGTGATGTTCTTTGAGCCATCAGTTCAAAGAGAGAAGTAAATTTACCTTCCGTCTCTGAGCTTTGAATTATTCCAATTCACATTTAGGGAAGATTCGATTTCTTTCATTTTTTATCACCACCTGAGAAAAATCGTTACAAAAGGAACTTGTTTTAAAAAGACCAATTAACAGAAATTAGGAACTAATTTCACATAAATAAAAAAAACTAAAATTTCAAAAAAAACTTGGCTAAACTTGATATATCCTTAATATCCTAAAATCTAAAAAGGTGTTTTCTCAACTTTGTCAGTAATGAATGTAGTATTTTGGATATAATTTCATAGAAACAGATTTTTGAAGTTTTTTTTTTCATATGCTTTTATTTTCTTTTAAATGTATTTAATTTTTACAAAAGATAAATTGGAGTTCTACCGAAAACCGGTTACGCAGCTAAAAAAAATTGTTTTTACTGCATAACTTCAGGCCTACGAGTTCATATGACTATAAAAGTCATATAAACAACTTTTTCCATCATGAAAAACATTAGCAAATTTTGACCATTGTTTTTAATGTCCGAAAAGACAGTTTATAACTGTTATAAAAGCATTCCATATTAAAAAAAAAAAAAAAAAAAAAAAACGTGTCTAGTGCGCATGCTCTTGTAAGAGCCACCTTTGAAATGCATTGATTGTCTGAAAATTATTTGGGAGAACTTTCAGAAAAAATTAAACGAATAGTCCCAGTTCTATTCTTATCAAAGCAAAAATAATCGAACACTACGAGGGAGGGAGGGAGGGGAAAATCTTTGGGTTTTTGAGAGCGAGACGAGTGCGTAAATCATTGATCATCCCCCTCTTTCCCCAAACGAAAGTAGGCCTACTAAAGTCAAACAGCAGCTGAAATGCTACTAAAAATTCCATGTTTGTCACCTTTATCCATTGGTGTCAGCTGGGATGGTAGTGATTCGCGCACTATCTTCCCCGATTTTTTTTCTTTTTATTTTTTTATTATTCTCTGAATGGCCAAACGCACAGCTGGGTTTTATTGGTTCGCCATTATTTCCCGCCTACATCGTGCAGACAGTATTATTGTTTCCGGGATGAAAAATGAACTTTGCCCATTCCAAATAATGTTCTCTATTCGACTGAGGTTCTTGGACTGAATAACAATATTAGTTCGGAATATCTATAGGATAAAGATAATAATAAAAAAAGTATACAATAGAGTATGTAGGCTTCAGTCTTTGTTAGACTGAGACAAGAACGTCTCATACGGGAGAAACATTTTCCAGTCTGATGAGATCTACGCACTGTATTGTTTGGTGACGTAATAAAATAGGAAAAGCAAGAATATTGCTTACTGTTCTCTCGTTTTCTAAATTACTCTGAAATTAGCGTGACTGGGATATATTCCATAGAAAGTTTAAACCGCTTTTATTTCATCGTACAGAGTCAACATTTCTAGATAAAAAGATGAATAATGGAGAAGAAAATAAATAAATAAAAAAAGCAGCCGAAGAAAACCAATTTTAACCGAACAGAATATCCTTATAAGTGTTTTACTACAAGCTACTATCTCAAGTGGCCAATAAATCTTGCCAGCTAATCTGGATTAAAATAGTCTGTGGCTGTTAAGTGATAACCATCTGGGGCATTTTGATGATTAAAAAAATAATGATTAAAAAAACGGCATCTCAAGTTGCTTTTATTATTATTTTTTTATATAGCATCGTATATTGATATTACATAATCGACTATCTGGGATTCATCTTTTAAGATTTTTGTTATTTTCGCATTCCACGCTGCTGATATCGACTGCCAAGGTTTTTTTTTTTTACCCCCAACTGGGTTAAACTCTTGGGTTTATTATCTAATAAACGGATATTAACAAGCCATAAATTGCCAGAATATGACTCGCACTTCATTCCAACCCCCCTTACTACATTGTCTTTTAACTATGTTGCTGCCAAATTACCAAGCATTGCTCCCGACGGTATGAGACGGAGAAGGGGAGGGTAGAAACTCAAAAGATAATTTATTTCCAACGCATGAAGAAGGCATACGTTGGGGAGGAGAGGCTGGTAATATATTTTTAGGTCATAAAGGTTTCGCTAATCTGTAAGCACTCCTCCCTTACAAATAACTGTAAGTACTGGAGTCGGTGGCAGATTTAGTGTGACCACCGGCATGGTTGGTCACAGAGTATGTGAAACAATAATTCTTTTACAAGGGGGTAGGAAGGAAACGGGGTGAGTAGGGGGCACAGTAAAAAGGGCATTCCGTTAACATGTTGGACAACGCTGTTGGCTTTTGTTTAGGGCTAAACGATGCCGTAAATTTATGTGGTTCCCTCCCACCTTGGCTAGAACGACCGTGTTGACTTCTGTATGGGTGCAATAGCGATTTTAACAGTCGACTACTTTGGTTGAGGCCGCACAGTAGTTACGGAGTTTAGCGAGAACGGTTACCACACCGTCAGTGATCCCTTTTAAAAAGGAAAGCGTCGGCGACCTACTTGGGAATAGGTGGACGTCATCGGCTCTTCACACTCGCCATGGAGTTGATATGATGAGAAGTGGATTTGCGTACTCTAGGATTTTCAAAGAACATTTTCCTAAGGATATTTAAGGATTCTTTCTAATATAAAAAAGGTAGGTAAAGATTTTCTCTTGAAATCTGAGCCATCCCACATTTAGACCTATAATAAATTCGACGAATTTTCATCCCAGTAAAAATATAAATGAAAATATGCTTTGGAACTTTATAAATCCAGCAGAAAGTCTAAATATTCAGAAATATAAAAGTAGTTTAATCTATATATAAAGTATTATCCATAAAGTCCAGCGAGCCACATGACAAAGAATCAAGTAGTTATTAATTCTGATAAATAAACATCTTAACAACACCTTTGTAATGTTCATCGTTTACATATTAGCAGGCGGAAGCGTGGCATATGTGCCACTTCACCTTAAATTTGAAAAATAGTAACATTTTATGAGCAATGGAACTTGGAGCCAAAAGCATCCATCTCCCATGCGTGCGTTTTGGAAAGAAGACCTCTCACGTGCAATGTTTGAAGCTGTATTTAAAGACAGCACTCCAGGGACGATCTAATTATCATAATCATATCGTTCTAATCATCTTCGAGTTGTGGATAACACCCTAAAACCTTTGCTATTATCAAATATATCATGCAGGCGTTGGGAAGAGTATTGAGGTGTACAAGCTGCGCGATACCTTATTGGTAAACAGCGATTAAGGACAATCATTATGAATCATTGGATGACGCAACTGGATTGTTTTTTTGTACAGGTGTTGCTGTAAAAATAGTGCTGTCCTATTGTCAAAGCAAGTTTCAATAATTTGATGTTGTTATTCCTATAGAGAAACAAAATATGATAATTGTTTCTTAAAAACGAATTTCGAAGTTAAGCAGGAATATCTCTAGTAGTCTTCCCCGATCCTGCACATAACCACACACAAACTGGAATCATGAATGAAACCAAGGCCTCTTCACACTAGAAACACCTTTCATGGATGTTAATTATAGTTTGTCAGAATCAGTAAACCTCGAGAGTTGGTTTTTTCTCCCATTTATTTATATAAAGTAAGATTTTTCATCCCGAAAAAATGTATAACTCAAACATATGACATATTTACCCCCTCATTGCCTCAGTCTATTCTAAAATAACAACCGGCGTCTGCGGTTCATGTTTTAAACCACTACGCAAGCGCAGATCGTATATTTGGCAAATTTCTCAGAAACAGACAGTCCTTAAAACAAAATAGTCATAATAAAAATTAAACTCCTGATGATGTAATGAAAATTAAATGATCCCATGCTGCAATTACTTCTTATGAAAAGTATTCAAAATGAACAAAGCATTTTTCACTCAGTGTTTGATACTTCTCGAGTAAAATATTCGGGAAAAATTATTGGAATGTCACCAAGTAATTGCCACCTGTGATTTTGTAAGATTCATCAGTTTTCATTATTTATCTGAAAGAATCGATTTATAATAACTTCTTAGGGACCACCGTTTCTGAGATAGACAAAAATGATTGTAGAAGCCATTAATCCATATTTAATAGTAATTAATGGAATGAGAGTAGATGGTAGGACAGAGGTTACCATTAATTGAAAACCTGTCGTGGCTTCTCGATTTGTTTAGCTGCAAAAGAGTAACCAAACATCACCCGTCTTTCCTCTATAGTTTATAATGAGCATCTCTTTCATAACTAAAAGGTGAACAAAGCCTCGTGCATTTTCTGAATATTTAATATTCAGCAGCCACCACTTAATACAACCAGTAAATAGCGCCAAAAATTTCTCCACACTAGAATTGTAATTAGTACATACGCAATCTTCGGCATTCTGGTTATTAAATCTAGATTATAATTACTTAAAGGAGTTTGAATGTCGCCTATCTTCACGTGCATAGGAGGCATGCTCTAACCTTAGTAATGAGACTCGAATAACTTTTTTTTAAGTCCACCACAATCGTACTGTGTGCCTCACTCGGTGTGAGGAGAATTCTGCTAATTATGCCCTCCCATAATTACTGTGGAATCAGTCATTTCGCTGAAGTATTTCAGCTTCCTTAGAAAGTGAACTAAAGGCGCATTCCTTAATAGATGATCGGATACTAGACTTACTAACACAGGTTCAGAGTTAATAATGTCAAGATTCAGTTTACGAATATGTACCGCTTGGTTTTTCCTAATTAATCATTTTAAGTTAGGCTTTAATGTAATTAATTAATTTGGGGCAAGCCATAATACGCACTTTCTGACATTCTTAGAAGTTTGCGAAGTTTTTAAAATCTTTTGCATAATCTACTTCCCAGAAGGACTCATTAGAAGGAGAAAAAAAGCTTTATCTAAATTGCATTTTATTGTGAGAATGAGAGTAAGGAATTTTAGATCAGCTGGATCTTGAATAGTTAATGACACCCTCGCGGATAACTTCGTCCGCATTAAGTTAATTGAGTGATGCCGTTGTTCTCAAACTTTAGACACTCGAAAGGAACTCTTAAAGAAACGAATAAATAAGATAACAAACTGTTTATATGCGCGAGGTAAAATTTTTTTTAGTTTAAACACTTCTTTTCTTTATCCATTAAGTCAAATAAAATAGAAAAATCCAGTTACGCTCTTTGTATAATATTAAGAATTTTCAATGTGCAGGTAGAGCTCTCAGCATGTGGCGTGTTCGAGTGTGCACGACGTCACAAAAATACGTGGTTCATTGTTAAAAGCTAGCGCCCTCTATGGAATTGTAACTCACTATAGTTGTGTACTCCATTGCAGTTGATCGACAATCGAATGAAATCGAACCTAGACAGCTCGCAAATGTCTATCGAAGAGATCAAACCATGGAAGGTTCCATGAACTTGCTTTTCATCCCAGGAAAACCATACAACCCATTAAATTTTCGCACATCAAAATCAACTTGTAAACACAAAAAAGGACCCGACCTTGAAGACCAGAGTTGCAGAATTCTTATTTTTAAAAGCTTTTGTTTTAAAAGAAAACCTCAAATTTTAAACTGATTCGAGCATTAATGAGTTGTAATCTGAGACAAAAAGAAAAAAAAGCGAATATTTTTGTTGCCCATCTGAAACCAGACTCTTCAAGGCTGTTACAAACACGATGACGCTAACTAGCTTCTCGAGAATCCTCATTTCCTATCTTTTTTGCGCGATTTTTTCCTCTTTGCGATAAGCGAATTGAATCACAGAACAGCTACTCCCTCCCCCCCACCATCCAAACTCCCATCTTCTTTCATCTCTTTTTTTCCCTTTCTTTTAAGGCAGGACTTTTGGCAAATATTCAAAACCGGCAGTTTGCATCGTAGTTTTGTCATTAAAAAGAAATTAAGCAAGATTTCTCCAAGATCTCATTTCTCTTCTAAGCTAGCAGCTGGTCTTTTCAAAGTACTCGTTCCGAGGTGTGAGCAAATCGCAGGCTCGGCTAGACACCATCGCCTTTCCGATGGTGTTAGAGAAAGATCGATAAAATGAAGGATGGAAAAGTAAGATGTTGGACTAAAGAATAGAAAGAAGCTTTCTGAAATAAAGTTTTTCCAAAGATAATTATACAAATCACAAAGAAAATTAGCAAGAACCAAAAGAATGTAACTTAATCGCAGTGGCCTAAATTAATTCGCCAAGTCCTCGAATTCGATTCTCCGCGATTTTAGATTTTTTACCAATTATAAAAAGCTTTTACCAAAAAAATCCATCACTTTATAAGGCCAACATAATCCTAGAATTTAAGTTTCTTCTTTTCCCATTCGCTACAGGTTGAAAGTAAATTAGTTGGTGTTAACCAATGCTCAATAACAAAACCAAAATTAATCACCAATTTGTTGGTTACGCTAAATCAATGAGTCAACTCATTGATTTAGGTGATATCAGGATAGATCTGAATCCGAAAAGCCGATTTGAATTTTTGAAGTTGGACGAGAGAGAAGGTCATCTTCAATGGCCTTTTTTAAACATTGCGAACCACCGAAAGGTCTTCGGTCTTCTCTGAAAGCTGTTTATAACATTTCGTGGGTTTCTGTTGAGACAACAACTTGCCTTTCAGAATTAGTCTTTCTGGCTATGCAACTCATTAATGGCGCACGTAATGGACACAGTCCACCTTCTCACTGACCCCATTCTCCCTCCAACTCCAGCCTGTACTCGGACCTAATGCAAAATAGGTGTTTTGTAGAATACCAATTTCTATTAATAAAAGAATCGTAAGAAACGTACAATCGAGGAAATACTGCTGTCTGATAGAAATCCTGTGCCAATTAGTCAACACCCCTCCCTCCTCCTTACCGATCACTAATAATATTGGTTCTCTTCTTCTTCGGGACTCGTATTTTTGATTTATTATGGTACATCGTGACCCTTAGAATATCCTTCCGACTCCCTGTGGGGTTATGACCCACTAGCTGAGAACCACCCTAATTGTCTGACAGAGGGTTAAGTTGACGTGGCGTTGATGTGTTAGGTAAAATGAACCTTGGACCCTTAGAACTCAAGACTAGGTGGGTTTCTTTTATTCACAATCATTACTTTAAACAAGTGGATCCCATTTGTACAAAAACTCGTTTTCAGCTTTTTTCAAATCATGTTTTGAGATAAGAACACAGAAAATCTGGTTTGTTTCCAATTGATGAGAATATTTGATAAGTTGAATTACCAGAATGAGAAACGTGACAAGTTCAACCGGTGGGGGGCAGTATAGATGTCTTTCGGTAGAGTTACACGGGAATATATTGTCATTAGACCTCGAATAATTGCAGTCAGATGGAAGATTATGAGTTCGTGTATAATTATACCCATTAGTTAAGTCGTGATTATATAGCGAATGCTCCTAACGTCCGTTTCTTATGGAGATAAGAAAGGTTACTTACATCTATCCCCGAAGTCTTTTTTAGAAGCTATAAACGAGGTACATTGTCCAAAACAAGTAGGGCTTTTCTTTATCATATTAGGTTACTAATCTTTTTAGATCTATCTGTATATCTTTGCTCGTTCGTACGGTTTTTATTTCCACTCGTGAGCAAGATACAGGTTTGTAATTTTGGTTGCATTAATTTGCTAAATCTGCTTTATCCAGTTGGCTTTTGTGATCCCACAAATATCATTAATCTTTACAGTTGTCAAACAAGAATTTTCTGCGAGAACACGAACAAAAATAAGTTATGGAGGATGCAGATAAAGGACTCTAAAGAAAGACTTCGGAAACTGTCTTTAATAATAAAGAGGCAATAAAGATCGTTGGTTGTTCGGCTAACAGCAAAGACATTTTTAAGGTAGGGTGGTCAGGGATAGTTATCGCTTTAATGTTACATCACTTGTATATGCGCTGACTGTTACGAAAACGTGGTACTGAACCGGTTTTGAGGGGAAGAAAAATTAATTACGAACTAAAACCTACATTGTTTTCTTTCATGGACTGCGTATATTGTAGAGGGAAACAAAGTATCTCTTTCTGACAGCATCATTCACCTTTTTAACCCCCTTAAAGGTGTAGAAAGATAACATGTCTGGGCGTCAATGGAGTATTTTGTTTATCTTGCTTATATTTTCACGCTATAAGGGTGGCACAGAACAGATAGCGTCTTTGTACAACAGGCTATCGTAGTTGCATTTAGATAGCCGAGATTTGGGGGAGGAAGGGAGGGGGGAAAGAAAGGGACAACAAAAAGCAAGCATCATCATTCTACTTCAAAAGAAAAGAAGAGAGAAACAAGTCATGCGGAATTTCTTAGTAATCCCCTTAAAGAACATGAAAGTTGAGGACATCCTTAAAAGCCATAAACTGGATTGTCTTAGTTTTGGAGCGGAAAAACGCATTAAAGAAAGGAAGATGCTAGAAGGGACTTTTTGAAGAGCACTTACAAGATAAACTTCTCCATTCGTTTGACGTAAAATTGCACAGTTCACTATTGAAGTTATGATCTTGTGGTAGCGTGTTTGTACGCAGGCTGTGCTAAACTTGGCGCCGTGTAGCGCTGCCTTATAATAAAATGCATGCGAAGACTCCAGAGAAGAGGTTAAATCTCTTCCCCATTGGCTTTATTGGTTATCTTCCATCAAGCAATGCCACCGTGAAAGGTTTAAAAGTGCACGGACTATGTGGTTTCACAGCAAATGACCCAAGAGATGCCCTCCCCTCACTGTGGTGTCAACAGCACGCTGGAGGACTAGGAACGAGTGAGTGCAATGGTGCCCACTGTCCAGGAAGGTGGACATGATTGCTTTATATGGTCAGAACTAAGATCTCTGGTGCGTATAGACCGACTTTTCTTGTGTGGTCTACCTACAGCTCTTAGGAGCTTATGTGCACCCTGCCCAACTATGAATCAGATGAAACCACAGAACCTTTCACCTTGGAAGAATTATCAGCAGTTCTCCAAAATATTAACATCCAAAAATGTCCAGGATTAAGATCTCATCGGATGCAGTTTCATCCTCCGTCTCCACAAGCTTCGGCCAGAGTATATGCTCTTACTGTACAAATATCTTCAGGGAGAATGTTTTCTTGTGGACTGGAAGATCTCGCTACAGACTCATTAAGAAGCTGCACAAAAATCCTACTGACCCGCGCTCTCTCACCGTCCAGTTGCGCTAATGGCACTTAGCTCCACAGTTCTCTTTCAAGTACGGAATCTGCTCTCCTCCTGCTAGTATAGATTCACTCCAGGACAATCCTGTGAGGAGGCTCTCTTCAATCTAGTTCTGCACATAGAAAACGCTGAAGAAAATTTTTAACTTGCCATTTTCATTGACTTCGAGGGGGCGTTTGGCATGGTCTGGTGGGGCGGTGCTCTGGCACGCCTCCGGACAGCCTCCTGTTCCAGCCATCTCTATAAACTTTTCCAAAGCTACTTTTCAGATAGAACAATAATTCTAAAGTCAAAATACCATCATATCTCAAGGCGAATCACCCAGGGGTGCCCTCAGGGCTCAGTCCTCGGACCTCTCGTGTGGAACATGATCCTACAAGACTGGCTTTCCCGCTCCTTTGCCAATACTGTACTAAGATTGTTGCTTTTGCGGACGATCTCACGATAGTGGTGTCCGGCCCCTCTCGCAAAGCTATAGAAGACAATGCTAATCGGGTCCTTGACGACCTCTCTTCTTGGGCTGCACTAAATAAGCTACTGATAAATCCAAGCAAGACTAAAATGGTGCTCTTTAAAAATAAGCTGGACCTCAGACGGCTTCTGCAAGTTAGTCTCTGGGGTACAACTTCCCATTGTCACACAGACAACTGTGCTGGGATGGTTCTTGATCATAAATTAAGCTTTCACCCCCACTTCATCCATCTCAGCTCCAAGGTGAAAAAAAAATTCTGAGGCTCAATCATCAGAATCACCAGGAACGAATGGAGCCTGTACTATAAAGCCGTCCTCATTCCGATCGTGTTGTATGCTGCAGTTGCCACCGAGCTAGATTGGTAAAAATTATAGGCAAATTAGACTCTATACAACGGACAATGCTTCTGGCTACCCATAGGGTATGCAGGAGAGTATCCACTGCTGTTATCCAAGTCTTAGTTGGGACCCTTCCACTGGACCTGTATGTAACCTTCCGTGGCCTGACCTTTAGAATCAACAATAAAATTCCGACTAAGATCTTGGACATTGAGCTAAACCCCTGGTTTTTTGGACTTAAGGCAAAGAGAACACGCTGCTATAATGAGATGATAAACGTCTGGCAGACAAGATGGGACACTTCCACCAAGAGAGCAGTTACAAGGAGATTCTTGCCGGATGTGACTTTCCCCTCCTCTAAGTCAGCGCAGAAGTGGCTCTCTCTAACTCTTGAAACATCATTCCTAGTCACTGGGCATGGCTCATTGAACGAGAAGCTCTTCGAATTAGGCCTAATACTCATACACGTTTGCTACTGCGGGGCCAAGGAGAATTGGTTCCACCTTCT
The DNA here is from genome assembly GCF_048544385.1 of Mastigoproctus giganteus. Lineage (NCBI taxonomy): Eukaryota > Metazoa > Arthropoda > Arachnida > Uropygi > Thelyphonidae > Mastigoproctus > Mastigoproctus giganteus. The sequence goes on from NC_143588.1 coordinate 44,443,111, forward strand.
CTACGAGGACCTGAAGCAAGACCTAGCAAATACCATCCCTCTCACTGAAAATCAATCGGCCATTCTGCTACAGACACCAGAGAACCTGGCTGCGTTCCAGAACTTCTCGACGCAAGTATTTACGCGCAGGAAAGCCTCCTACAAAATAACACAGGCTACGAATGGGGATCCCCAGACAGCAGATTAAAATTTTATTTTACTAATCTAATATTGTTAGATATCTATATTTGTTTTTATTATTATTTTTTTCTCTTCCTCTGAAATGGGCCCACCTTTTGACAACATCAGGTGAGTCAGAGTCTCTTTTGAGATGATACGTGTTTTACTGGGACTGGCCCACCTTCCCGCGGTGTGGACGAGTACCCAGAATCATCTGTTCAGGTGACTGATGCTTCTGGGTAGCCAAGAGGTCAGAACAGAACACACACATAAAACACACAAACCTACGTCACACACATATCTGGCCCGTTTGTAGTGATACTGTTCTTCACAGAGACACGAGGCGGAGTTGAACAGACGTTCTAGGAGTCGCCCTTTATAAAAACACATGTCCACACACACATGTGCACCCTGCCAGATTGTATTTTTTTCCGCACTGTGCACAAGTGGTTCGAGAAACAGAGTGAAGCCGAGAAGCAGAGTGAAAAAGAGTTGATTGGCCTCCAAATTTGTTTGACCTCAATCTAAACACCTGTAGGATGTTTTGGAACGGGAAATGAGGCACGCAACCATCATCCATCCCGAAACTGTGGAAAGCCTTGCAGATCCTTACGGATTTCTTCAGACATCCAGTGGAGTCAATACCTAAGCGAATAGTGAGCGTGGGTACGGTGACCCAACACAGTAATTGATCATAGTTCAGTGATCACAGAGTGTATAAAACTTTTAAGATTGACTAATTTGTTAACTAATTGAGGTATGGGTTCGTACTGGTTATACTAAGAGAGATAAGTCAGGGTCCCTAATAGAGATATTATCCTGTCTGGAGATCAGAGTTTTATCGAAGATTAGCATAGAAGCAGTACACTTTTTTTATGCAAGAGAGAGGCCTGAGTTTTAAAGGAATTGGAAGTTAACCATGCTTCCCTTACTCCACTGGAGATCAGCATTTAAGGAATTGGCAGTGGATATCGGAGAAGCTGAAGCTGTTTGTGCAGAGCAAGGATTCTCAAATTGGAAGGAAGAGTGCAGCGTGTTGTTATTGGAAAAATTATGGAGAGCATTTCCAGTCAGTGAAAGAATGTCATTAATATATAGGAGGGAATGGGTAGAAGAAAGAAAAGGCCCTTGGGAAACACCAACATTAGTGGAAAAGTTAGAAGACAGAGCGACAATGAAAGACAAACTATAAGATGGAGCATTATCCAAAGACTTCTTCGCCAAACGCGATCAAACCCTTGGAAATCTCAAGAGCAACTGCTTGAATTTCAAACTTTTCTGTCGAATTTGTCCGAAGATCCTCAACATACGCCGTGATATCACCAGAGGATCAACATTGACTGAATCCACATTGGCCGTCATTAATCAGATCAAGGGTTTCAGGGTAGCGCGAGAGCTGGTGGTTGATGGATTTCTCCACTACTTTAGAAATATTTGAGATAAGTGCAATGGAACGACAACGGGGTGAAAGAGATTTGTCATCCCCTCTTCAGAAAGTGGCTGGATATGAACAAATTTTCCACGCAGAAGGTCAAATATAAGGGGAATAAGAGTAAAATGTCAACAAAAATACAGTCCTCTAAAGTTCAAGTTTTAAGAACATGTACAGAAAATGACCTGATGGTTTTTTGTCATCGAGAAGTTTCAGGATTTTTCTGACCTCTTTCTGTCAGAAAGCAGAGGAGAATTGAATGGAATTTGTTCAGTATGGAAGGAGGGAGAGACTTCCAAGATCATCAAATGCAGCAGGAAAAGTAGGATGCTGCTAAATAAGCTTTATCTTTAACGCAATAGAACAGTCAGGATTCAAGAGGTGGAAGATAGATGGATAGAAAACCGCAACCATAGCAAGATTTAAGAAGATACTAGACAGAGTCTAACCACTCTTGGATTGTGCAAAAGTTGATTTTGGATTTATTAATATTGCAGGCTAAGTAAAAACTGAACGAATTTAGATACCATATCAATTATAATATGTTATATTTTATGTTGAATGTCCCATAACCATGGTTTTGATGATGGACGAGAATTTAAGGCTGAATAAGGAAGAATAAACCCTCATTCACGCTATTTAATCAATTAGGATGGGGAAGGTTTAAGATAGTAACTCCCAACCAAAGAAAAAGAGGAACAAAAATCATTCAGGTAGTCCATCTCGTACTCATACAAAACGAAGATGTCAATGACCATGAGAGATGTCCCACTATTCGGGCTACTTTAAGTAGCCCGAATAGTGGGACATGCTTGAGTTCGAGTGTCCCCAACAAGGACCCGAGGCCAAATGGATTACCTAGATCCTCTAAAAACTGCTTCGTTATGGATAATTTATACTGTACATGGGACGGTAAGTAAAGTAAAGTGCAGCCATTATGAACCCACTGCAGGATGGAAGCCTCCTCAACAATTCATGCTGAGGGAAATGGAGCATAATCTGCCACGCTGGTCCAGTGCGGGTTGGCAGATCGACCGTATTCAGCAGTCAGGGGCTTGAACCCCGGTCTACTCAAGGAGCGTGTGCCACTGCACTCCCGCTCCTGCCCACTCGGCTACGGAGACTGGGACGGTACCAAAGGATAATTCTCCTGCCCACCCACTTAGGTTTTGGTGTAGTTCCCTTCCCTATCTTCCCCTTCCCCCAAGAAGTTAATCTGGCAGATCCTCTTAAGGATGCTCCTACTTTCCGCTGATCTTAGAATAGTTGAAGTGTAGTGCATATTGGACAACGTGGGTTAACTCCAAAGTTGGCCGGCTTGCCTGTGAGACAAATATGCTTATAAATAGCGAGCGGGCACGTGTGCGTTCTAAGGCTAGTTTCTGTGTTTGAAAATTAAGATCAAGGAATTGCCTTCATCAACGTCTTCAAATTATGGTTGTTGAGATGCATAAGGAGTATCATAATGCAATATTTATAGAAAAGGCTCAAATTTCAACTCTGAAAATCTAAAATATCAGATTCTGAATCATAAATAAGCAATTGCGCCATATGATACTTATTCCACTTTGCATTTGGGTTCCTATCTTAAGTACAAAACAACAGGGACGAGTATATTTGGTCCTTTAAGCTTAGCAAACATCTCAAAATCTTCGTCCACTCAAAGAGAGCTGATAATCTCAAAACGGAAGCTCTGTATTTGACATTACAGCTAATGAGCTCTAAACATGCCAACACTAAATCCTCTAAGATCGTACACAGTGTACAATTTAATGCTCACTTTTTTAATCATAAATCAGGCACCCCAAACAGCACGAGCCAGACATAAAAGAGTGTCTGCGAACGAACTTAGTTATCGCCGAATAAACACCCACCAGCAGGAGGCCAGGATATCGGTGTTAAAAACGAAATGAACAAAGGAACCCCTCTTCATTAGAGGGACGTGAGAAAAATATTACACAGCCTATCTGTGACTACGTTCTGGCAGCCATTTTTCTGCAGGATGGCCAATTGAACGGTAAATAACAAATGCTATGGAAGAGAGGGAGTCGGAGTCATTGTCATTTATTTGCTGACACCGTGGGCCCGCTCCTGGCAACAGATAGTCCATCAGCCATACCGCTGACAACGTACTGGATCCTCTCTCTTCTGCACGCGCTCGTTTTCTGTACACCCACAGCGCCTCTTCTCGCCCGATACAGGTAATGAGCGCTAACAGGGACGGCGGTGCATTTCCGCCGTTGTCGGGCTCTGGTAACTAGTAGATTTGGCCGAACGACAGCGGAGTTAGGACCGGCGCGCTGATGGGGATGTCTTCGATGCAACATAAATACGAACGGCTTTGCGTGAGCCTAAGAGAATGTCCCTTGTTTGTCCTCGGTGATCTGATTATTAATATTCGTTAGTTAGTAGACGGGTGGGGAGAGGGGGTGATGGGGTAGGGGTGGTCATTGTTAGGCGGTTTTCCTCAGCTAAGTTGAGCTAGAATACCAGACATGATGAATGGCTCGTTTTATGACTGTTAGGAGAATCACGCTGTAGAAACAAGACATTTCACCCAAATTTATAGCTCCTATAACTTTTCCTCTTCTCTGATGTCAAGACTGGCTGTCACCGAGAAAAAAATGGCTCTTCTAATTCATCTTTAAAATCTTATATCTCCATAATGTTGGACAGCCATGCCAATAGTGGAAATTTATCTTTGATGTTTAGCATAACAGTCAAAATTAAGGCACTTTTAATATAAAATAATCGTGGTCGGGTTAAAGCAGTTTAGACAATATTGTCTTTTACACTTTGGATCAGACTTCGATCTCCAGGAACTTTTAGGATCCCCCAGAATTCGAAAATTTCTTTAAAAATAAATTCCATTACGAATTCTAATTATTCTGTTTATATCTAAGGATGGTAACAGAGTCGAAGGAGTTTATAAGTCGAAGAGAATACAAGAACATCACCGTATTTAGCAGTAATGTACAGTTGAACTGTGGTCAGCTCACCACGTGTACTATAGTACTCTTGCGTTATATATATATATACACACACACACACACATATATATATATATACACACACACACACACATATATATGTATATATATATATATATATATATATATATATATATATATATATACACGCGCATATTTTTAAGTACAAGTATATAACATAAGTAGTATACACTAAGTTGACACTTTAATAGCGAGTAGGGCCCCTTTGTTGGTGCTACTGAGCCCACTATAATCGTACCTTTTTAGGCGCTTTCGCGTATGTATACACATATGCGTTTATTGTCTTCACTACATCGGTACGTCCGTCCGCATGTAAGAAAAGACTTCCAGTGGATGGATTTCCATGACATTTTAGATTTAAGCCTTTTAAAAATATTAGTCGATCGCACGTTTCGCGTGTCTTGTTAGGTAAGGCTCGTGACCTCGTTTATAAACAGAAATGCGACTTCACAGTATATGGGAGAAGTGTAATCAATAAAGTTGTAATTGAATTGAACGCTGAGTTTGGAGAAAATAAAACTATGCAGTTTTAAAAAAACACTTATACCAAGGCGCATTTAGGGCTAGAGCCTCAAGCTGCGAACAAATTTAGACTATGTATATAAAGTGCTTAGCATCATAATACACAGCCATTTCTGAATAAACAGAAAATTTTTAAGGTGGCATCGTTTTAGGTTATGTCTCATATTGTGAATGCCTTCACAACGAGTTGCCATGATATTGCACTACTTCGAATAAGTAACGCTTCACCTAAGGAGAAGACTAGTGTTACTTATTCTCAGATAGGTACCACCACCCAGACGGCACTGTTTCAGGGCTATTTATGTATGTATGTGAATATCTACACGAATATCCACGTGTCCCTATTAGACTTAGAAAAGCAAAAAAGGTAGAGGGAAAGTTATAGTAGGAGTGGAAGAGGAAAAGAAACAGTGTAGAAGAATGAAAGGGACAGTAACTCCTTCAACTCACACCACTCAAAAACTCATCGAATAGGCAACGCTTCCCCAGTGGAGAAGGCTGTTGTTACCTATTCTTGGAAACTCCGGACATCACCAAGCTCCCCCTAGCAGCACTGTTTCAGGGCTATTTATGTATGTATGTGAATATCTACTCGAATATCCACTTGTCCCTATTAGACTTAGAAAAGCAAAAAAGGTAGAGGGAAAGTTATAGTAGGAGTGGAAGAGGAAAAGAAACAGCGTAGAAGAATGAAAGGGACAGTAACTCCTTCAACTCACACCACTCAAAAACTCATAAACTCCTCGAATAGGCAACGCTTCCCCAGTGGAGAAGGCTGTTGTTACCCATTCTCGGAAACTCCGGACATCATCAAGCTCCCCCCAGCAGCACTGTTTCAGGGCTATTTGGCCCTTCGTCAGTGAGTGGGTAGGTACCCAAGTGATGCAATGATGGCAAAAACAGTTATGAAGTATAACTCCACAATATGAGAGATGCCTGATGGTGTATGATGTATTTAGACCAAGGCGCATTTAGGGCTAGAGCCTATTATGATGCTAAGCACTTTATATACATAGTCTAAATTTGTTCGCAGCTTGAGGCTCTAGCCCTAAATGCGCCTTGGTCTAAATACATCATACACCATCAGGCATCTCTCATATTGTGGAGTTATACTTCATAACTGTTTTTGCCATCATTGCATCACTTGGGTACCTACCCACTCACTGACGAAGGGCCAAATAGCCCTGAAACAGTGCTGCTAGGGGGAGCTTGATGATGTCCGGAGTTTCCGAGAATAGGTAACAACAGCCTTCTCCACTGGGGAAGCGTTGCCTATTCGAGGAGTTTATGAGTTTTTGAGTGGTGTGAGTTGAAGGAGTTACTGTCCCTTTCATTCTTCTACGCTGTTTCTTTTCCTCTTCCACTCCTACTATAACTTTCCCTCTACCTTTTTTGCTTTTCTAAGTCTAATAGGGACAAGTGGATATTCGAGTAGATATTCACATACATACATCAAATAGCCCTGAAACAGTGCTGTCTGGGTGGTGGTACCTATCTGAGATTAAGTAACACTAGTCTTCTCCTTAGGTGAAGCGTTACTTATTCGAAGTAGTGCAATATCATGGCAACTCGTTGTGAAGGCATTCACAATATGAGACATAACCTAAAACGATGCCACCTTAAAAATTTTCTGTTTATTCAGAAATGGCTGTGTATTATGATGCTAAGCACTTTATATACATAGTCTAAAAACACTTATAATAAGGGTCGGTGCTTAACGGATATGCAGCAGATGCAACATACGACTACCCCCCCCCCTTGAGCATTTCCTAAAATCCCAAAGACGGGACGCTTTCAGTCCCGGCAAAGAGGACCGAATGGACTAAACTTAAACGCTGACACCCGGGCTCATTGAACTCTGGGTCCGACTCTGGTTATAGCAGCTAAAAGGTGTGGGGGAGAAAACAACAATGCACCTGGGCTCAGACCCCTTGAAGACATGAGGGAAGCTGGGATTAAAATATCCCACAATTGGATGGTAAGATACAACGGCTGTCCTAGTTCCAAAAAATTGATTTTTTAAACCCGTTTAAGGTCAATCGTTAGGTATTAAATATTCATTTGCATACACTGTATGATATTTCTTCATTTTCTACTATATAATAATTATATTTTATTATTTTTTTTTAGGTGATAGACATCGATGAAGGCACCATCCCATCGTGAAATATCAAGAAAACATCTTGAAAAATATTTGTAATAACCTGCATCAACACATTGAATACAATGTAAATCATATATGCTAACATAAATTATAGAAAGGAATTTTGTATATAGAATATTATATATATCGAAATATTTGTTTATTTCTAAAAAATATAGGTTCTGAAGAGCATCTACTTTTCTATATTTTGAAGCAATCATTATAAACCTTTTTTTTTAAATCCCCTGTACTGGAAATGTACACCTTACACTTAATTTTGATAGCGCATGCGCCCTTATGGTGGAAAAAGCTAATAAGGTATGAGGAAAAAGTCAAAATTTAAATTCTAAAAGCAGCCTATACTCTAGAAAACTCTATAACTTCTCCATCCCTTCACTTTCTTCAATTTCACCAACGATAAATCATTTCTTACTGAACCAAATACGACAAATCATTGTGTACCACGAACTTACTCATTACAGAGTCAACTTTGCGCAAAATCATTAACACCACAAGTTTATGAAGGCACGCTTAATAAATAAAAAAAAAAAAAAAAAAAAAATGGTTGCCAGACAGGACATCAATTTAGTTGGCTTATCTAATAATTAAATCTAATTCTCAATAAGAAAGGGTTAACATAATTAGACACGAGCTTAAGCACAACAAAGTGTATTTATCTCCCACGTTAGTGATAGCTGTGTTACTTAACACGGAAAAATAAAAAGGGGGGGGGGGAGAGGAGAAAAATGATTGAGATTAATTTTAAAATGAAACCACGTATCCTAGATTCTTTGCAAGACCACGTGACCAAAAAAAGAAGGGGAGACCGGAGGAAAGCCCGACGAGTTGATACACCGGGATAACAATGCTCCATAGCCAACGGAAGAAAACACGAGTGGTTACTATGGAGAAGCGCGAGCTCACGTAGGAGCAGGGATAGCATCTCGTTAGTTGTATCTCATGCTTGTCTCCATTGTAATTAAAATATGTGGCACTCCAGAGGGTCTGGTCTTCTGGATTTTTCATGATTGCGGAACAGACCGTGTCAGATTTAGCCTTTTCCGGAGAAGCACGGTTGTCAGAGGTAATCTGTCCGACTCGATTAACGTGCCAGTCGGGAACGTGCGCACCACTCGCGTTCGCATAAGAACACGGGGACATTTTCTGCAACGCTTTCGGTCTATCCTATTTTGGCCGGAGCTTATTGGCTTCCCACTGACGCTGTTCAGGCTTAATGGTCAATTCTAATCTTATTTAAGGAATTGTAAATTACGGCCGGCGTACAATCGCCCTTACAGTTCGGAGCTAAACGCTGCCGCGAATTCAGTTTCGTGGCTTAAGTTTATAAATTATAATACGCGACTGTGGCAAGAGGGGCTTTAAATATTAAATGTAAACCTAGCAGAGGAAATGAGAAAATAAACATTGGAGCACTTTTAATTCCGGTTGGATGTCAAGGCAAGATTAACGGACTACTTTCTATGGTGTATTTACACAACATCCACTCCAATTCTATATCCTTCATTACAGTTCGTTGAACAATTGCTTCTTCGCGCTATAATACTTAGTTGTCAAATGTCTCCAATAGAAAACTGGAATTAATTGATATAAGCTTCTTATTGCTGTTTTTGCATATAGATTAAATATAAATTTTATTTTAAAGAAATTAAAATGTTATATATTATTCTATAATACTTTTTATAATTACAATATGATTATATTAATTACATCTTAATTATGCAATTATAATAATTAAGAAACGAGCTTTTATGATTCTTATCTAAAAATTTGAGAAATATACAAAGAGATCAGATGAAATGCAGAATTATTTATGTCATTTACTAAAAAAAGAAGAAAAGAAAGAAGAAAAACGTATTTCTACGTAAATTCCTAGTCTGAATGGTATATAGCTAAGATGGATGATGTTTTAATATCAGTATTAAGGAGCTGAAATTGTACTTAAAAACAACGTATTTTATTTACGTTAAATCGACGATTTTTTGTACTAAAAAATAATGTAATACAGTTTAGATATTCTATACGCAACTGAATTCAAGTTTGAAATATTACAACAAACAACAATTACTTCGACAACAATGAAAATAAAAAGCAGACGATTTATGTTTACAATAAAAATTAAAACGCAAGCGCTGTCAGACGACGTTCGCTAAATTGGAGCAATTTGTTGTGTACGATGGACGTACAGTTCGTCGTTATCCTGCTTATGTGAGAATGTGTTACGCAACTGCTACATATTCATGTGTACATGAACGCTTCTGTGGCGTCACTAAACCCCTTCATTTGCCCTATTACAAACTACCTACACAACACTTTTGCACATACATTATCCGTTTAACATAGTGTACTTACAGAAAGGTCTTTGTCCTGTCTTTAAATCTTTGCTTTCCATAAACTGTATTTCACTGCGGAGAGATAGACAGCGCGGAGACGCGGCGTTGGTCGCGAGCGCTTGCAGTCGGTTGGCTAAGAGAGACATTCTTTGTTACGTAGTCGGTCAATTGTTTGTATTGTTGTAAAGTTATCTGCTGCTGTTCTAAGTTAGCAATGTTTATTCAACTATGAAAAGTCGATTTCTCTCTGTTGCGGGTGAAACAGAGGGAGTTTCATATTTCTTGCGCCTACTTTCGCTTCGTTTGGTACGGTGCTGCTGTTCTTATTCCGCCATTGATAGAATGGCAATATGGCTTCCCAGAGATGGTTGTTTACGTACGCCATTTTGATTTTTTTTTTTTTTTTTTTCCCCTTGGTATCGTCCAGAGGAAGTATTTGGCTACATAAAATTATATTTTCCTGAGAATGTGAAAGATGTAAATCAAGGGTAAGTTCTGCTTTCTCTTGATAAATATAACAATCATTTATAAGGTTAAATAAATGTTATCAATAAACTTATTATATAACAAAATTAATATTTCAAATCGTGTCAAAGAAAAGATTGCAAGAGAGAGAAACAATAGGTCAATAAAGAATACCGTTAAGAGAAGAGTGAGAGAGACAAAAGATAGTGAGAAACAGATAGAGAGAAGAGTGAGAGACAAAAAATAGTGAGAATGAGAGAGAGAGAACAAGAAAAAGACAGTGGGAGAAATAATAGGTCAATAAAGAATGTCAGTAAGAGAAGAGAGTGAGAGAAAGAAAAAAATAGTGAGAAAGGCAGAGTGAGGCATAAAAGATTGAAAGAACGAGACAGAGTGAGAGGCATAAAAGATAGAGAGAACGAGACAGAGAGAAGACAGTGTTAAAGAAAGAAACAAAAGATAGTGAGAAAGAGTGTCAAGGAAAAGAAAGAAGAAAATTTGGCAAGAAAGACGATAAGAAATACAATGAAAGAGAAAAGAGAAAAGAAAAGACAAGAGAAAGAAAGAAAGAAAGAGCAAAAAAACAAAAAAATATATAATAGGGCAAGAGAAAATAGGACACACAACTAAAGAGACAGAAAGAAGAGCCTGAGAAAGAAGAGAGAAAACGGAACAAATGAGAGAAAGATAGAAAATGAGCGAAAGGACAGAACAAGAAACATACAAGTAGATGAAACTGGATAGAAAGAGCGAAAAAGAAAAGAGTTAAACTTTTTTTTTTCATTCGCTGTTCTTACATTTTAGAGCAAATACTATGCAACGAGGGGATCGCACAAATTAATTTACCTTATCACCTTAAGGGATCACGTTGCGGCAGAGTTTGAGCACCCCTGATCTAAGAGAATGGACTCAGTGAGAAAACCGCTATGATAAAAAATACATTAATCTTAAAGATAAGCTGATTCGATATGGATTCTGCCCCCTCCCCATCCACTTGTGAACGGGGGCAGAAAATACAGATGATTTTCACACTTGTGAAAATGCAGTTCACAACTGTTTCATCTGTATTCTTTCCAGAAATGGCACTGATGTTTGATTCACTACCCAACACAACAGAGAAGGGAAAAATAAATAAATAAAATTCACAACTGCGACCCATAAAAAGGTTATAAAATGTGAATGTTTCATTGCTGATAAATTCTATGATAAACAGCCCCTATTACACGCATCACTCAATTATTTGATTAATCAAACAATAATAAAAGTACGAGATAATCAGGCACCTAAGCCTAATGCAGATGCAGAGGATTTCCCAAATAAATATTAAAAACTGAAAACGACAGCTGAATGTACGAAATAGTAATAAAATTCAGAAAAAAAAAAAAGTCTTCCGAAGACGTACAATATTTGGCACATCTTACACATAAAATTCTTTCTTAAAAACACTTTGTCCAAAGAAATAAGGTTTCGTTTATACTCAGAGAGCCATTTGAGAAGAGATTAATGTATTCTCATCAGGTTAATTAGCCCTATTCTACATTAGAAATCGGAAAACTTTTACTAGTCCAAGTAAAAATGTTTAACATATCACTGTTAAGTTCTTAAGATCGCTGTTTAAACTTCTTAAGATTTGTTGCGTGTTTATGGCAGAATTTTGGTTTCGATATAAAAAAAAAAAAATCATAATTAAAAACGACTCTGGCAATCAGACAACAATTATTCCCATTATGTACAAATAGGCTTAAAAAGGGAAACCAAATTTACTTACAAGCAGATGATCTTTTAATAAAGATATCACTGGATGTAAAATATAAAAAAGAACATCTTTCCTTTCAAGGAGATAAGGAACAACAGAAATATCCGACTCTGAGCACAACCGAGTAGCAGTGAGGCTTTACAGGTGTTGTTTTGGGTCTAGAGAATGCTTGGGGCAACTTTAACTGTCTTGACTACCTCACTGTCACTAGACGTCTTCACGTCTGTAGAAAACAGCGCATTTAGGACATGTTTTCTATTACTCTGTTGTGGTATAAATAACTGGGGAAATTTGGAGTGCAGGAAGTCCCCCAACAGCTCTTATTTATGGTCTATCTTTTACCATCCTTTGTTAACCCTAAATGTGCTGTTGGTTTACATGGAAAACAATGTAAAAGCAGGAAGCAACACTCGGACAGCCATAAAAAGATAGGAATCCAGGTCGGAACTCTCAAGGACGAAGGAATGGGGTGTGTAGGCGGGGTGTTGGGTTATTTTAGGCTTTCCAACAACGCTAAAGAATCTGCAATGTTCACTTATCGAAATTCTAACTTCTGCATTTCATTTCTAGTCTGTCAACTGTGATTATCTCTAATAGATTTCAGTATATATCAAGTCCGTATCCATTTTAGATGCTAGTAAGTACCAGTGTCTGTCCGTCCACAAATATTTAACCATTAACTGAGAGTTCTGTATAATTTTATGCATCATTTCTGCGTATATTCTGTTGTAATGTTGTTTCGAAGGAAGAATCTTTGATTGACAAACTACTTTGTTTATACTAAATTTATCCTGACCTTTTAATAATCCTATCTTTCTTTCCTTCTGTCATAAAACTATAAAAGGGCAACTTATCTTCGTCTCAAATACAGTACTTCTGCCAAAGCTTATTACGATATTCCTGCAAAACATGTGCGTGCTGGCCATATTAGTATTGGCTGACTGTACGGAGATGAAGAGATCGTTTTACCACAGTAAATCCGAAGTTCAAGGGTTAAATCTTTCGTGCGGACATTTATTCCAACAGAGGCATCCAAGAAATGCTAGAAAAGGACTAAAAAGCTTAATGACAATCCATGAAAAGTGGGATTAAAAGTCACACAACCCAGTGAATTCTAATATTGAAACTTGTCCAGTTGAAAATTGATACAGATGTTAATGTTCGTGGTTGTAAAATATCTATTTAATTACAATTGTTTAGGTGTAGGCATGAAGGTCTTTAATTACGCTTTTAATATTAAAATTTAATTACTGTAAACTTGACTTTTCAGCAAGTTGCCCTGGTATTGCACTACTTTCAACAGCTTCAACCATCTGAAAAACTGCTTTGTATGAAACATATCGAACATCTTTAGAACTGATTTATCTACGTGTTGCACTAGATAACACCTGCTATTTAATGAAAGCCCAATTAATCCTGAAATATGCTGTCATAATGATCTCACCTTTTAGACAAATAGCCAATTAACCTTTTGGAGATGCGATCTGTTTGAAAATAGTGCAATACCACGGAAACTTGTCGCAAAGGCAGGTTTTCTGCTTGCATTATCTATGCAGTTTTAATCCTGCTGGCTTCAAAAAATAAAAAAAAAAAAACATTGAAAGCGGTATTTTGCTGAGTTTATTGTATTTACAAATATATCGGTAAGGAATAATTTCTGCGTGTTTAATAGGCCTATTAAAAATAAAATCGAAAATGGAGAATTCAGTTTCTTCCCCCCCCCTATGGACATGACATTTCTTCAACTGGCGTGATCAGTCATGGGAAGTTGACTTGGACGTTTGAATTGGACTTCGTTACCCCCCCCACCCCCATAAGTTCTAGCTATGAGAAAAGACATTTCTAAGTACAGAAGAAATGTCAAAAGTTTATTGCTTTTTTTTCTTGAAACATCTCAATAATTAGACCTTCCATTCAGTACGACCCACCCTCTCACCAGGGATCAAGACAGTCCCCGCGGTTCCACTTGTAGATCCTGTTCATGTTTCTTTAGCCTAACCTATGAAACACACGTACATGAACACCACGTATCTCGCAGGGTGATTATGTGTATTATAAAACCGACAACCTTCGTATGTTAAGACGTTTGTGTTCAATTTCTCCCCTTCTTCTGAGGAAATCCGGTTTGACAAATATGCCGTTCAAACGTTAGGACTGTCATTACGAATGTTTGATAAATGAATATTTTCACATATCTCGGTTTCTTCTAGAATAGGAACTACCATGAGTAAATTACGATTTATGATCTATGTACAAGTTCTCCAGGATGTAATAATATAACAAAATAAATAACTTACAAGCAGTCAGCGAAAGAAATTTTACACATAACCAAGTAGAGTTTGTTTGATATTTGGTCCCCTGGTCTTCCCTTTCGAAAACGGGACAACTTAGTTTCACATGTTTTTATTATTATTTTTTTATGAAAAAAATTTTTCATATTAGCAAATGATTAAAAAAAATCATTTAGGGAACATTTTAAGGATCTTTAAATAATTGTCTATTTAACACATTCGATGAGCTTTGAGAACTACAGAGCAGTAATAAGATGGACCCTCTGGAACACTTGTAGAGGATCCCCAGTTGGTTCATTATGATCATAGCTTCCAGGCGTAAAAAGAGAAAAAAAATTACTTTCTTTTCTGTTGCGCTTGGCCTTTTGTTGCTAAACCTCGTCTGCTGTAATCTCTCCATGAATCACCCAAGATTAAGATAATCTCCGTAATATAAATTGGACTCGTAATCCCTAATGATTCACACAGATGGCAGTTGTGTGTCAGCTTGACAGAAAGACCAAATCACACCGAAGGCTGGATACAGACATAACAGTGAAATGAAGACTGTCAGACCCCTCCCTGTGGGCTATGACTAAGCACAGGAGAGAAGCAATAACTACATTCCCTCCTCCCTCACACCCCGCTGTTGAGCTATAGGTATGTAATTAAGCTGACCAACTGGAAGATAGACTTCTTTTAGGACTCCTGTTATGATAATATAATTTGCTCTATTGAAAACAACTTCTATTTAAACTTGGAATTTCAATATCCTACGCTTCATTTTCTATGACTATTTAATGGCAGAAGCTTTTATAGCTTAAATACAGCTTAGAGATGCTGGGAGATTATTTATCAAGCCTTGGGAGACAACGAAAATTCACTTCTAGGGTGTCCCCCCCCACACTGTTTAATTTCATGATAGGCTTAGTAAATAACTGTTTCCATAGGTTCTAATAAATATTTTTCGTTTAAACTGATTTCAAATAACGATTACAATGAATGAACGAAAGGTATTTATTGGATGGATGAATATTTTCAATCAATTTTCAGCTTTCTTTTAACTTAGCTTTTAATTTTACTTTTTTTAATTAATTCTATTACGATAAATGTAGTTTCTGAATATGATTTTTGTTATAAAACACATGTAACCTAGTAACTATTTGCTAGCGAACCAATGAAATCCTTCCAGGAGAAGTCCGTTAGCCATTGGTTACTTTCTCTATGACGTTTTCTGGTTGGCCATTCAAAAGTCAGCTACGTTTTTAATGTAGTTTTCCTATGCAATTTCATATAAAAATTACTTATTGCCTATAACCCTTTCCTGTAATATCTTTTTTTAATACTGTAGAAGCAAATTATGATATTTGACTTATACTTGATTAAATTACTATATAATCAAATATTATAATAAGTTTAATAACAATTTCTTAAGTATAATATTAGGCATTTTTCCTTTTTCATAATATAATTATCTTTAACCTATTTATTTTATTAATTTATAATATAATACACCGACTTTTAGCGAAAATACTATTTCAAACTCATTTTTTATGTTAAAATAAATTATTGCATTCACTAAAAAAAGGCGAAAAAAATAACTTAAAATAATACGATTTTTTTTATTTTAGGGGCTTATGGAATCTGCCAACTTTATTCCTAAGTTAACAATATGTATTCTTATAAGGATATGCTAGGCTATCCAATTTAAAAACCATTTCTTGGTCTAAGATGATAATATCAATGATACACGTTGTTTTATCTCTTCACGAAAGCTCAGAAAGGGAAACTATAATTGAAGATTACTGCGAATCTCAAACAGATATTAATAAATAGCTTCGGTAATAAAACGCAAATAACACAAACTGGGCATTGGGAATAAAAATTCTAATGGCTGGTTCAAATAAAAAAAAGCAACTGTTTTTTGTACAATAATTAAGGTAATAATACTATTACGGGAGAGAAAAACTGCTTTTATGATTTCAATAAGCCTTCTGGACTCAACTTCAGAGAATCACCAAGGTCATATTTTGATAGATATCATAAGATGCCAGGGTTTCGTGTACTGCTTCAACCAATAGATGTCTTCGTATTCAGTCATGCGATAATCCTCAATCCCAAAATGATAGTAATTTGACTCTTAAGATTTAAGCATCGATAAAATTATGTATAATTAACTTTCCTTTGTAAAGTACATTAATTGATAGTAGTTTCCAAATTAATGGAAGGGAATACTTTAGAATTAATGCAGATGACTAAACACTCTCAGATGGCGCTGGTGACAAAGGTTTTAAGCAATTAGAGGTTCTTGCTTAGAAATTATGTAGCTTTTTTTTCCGCTGATGCAACAGAAGCCTGGCTTCCTTGCACCGTAAGCTAATATTATTATACAGTAATTTCTTAAGTATTATTTTAATTAATTTTTAATCAAAATTGATTACATTAGAGATATTTCATAATATTATTTAATAATTAAATCAGTTATGATTTCATAAAAATATTGAAAATCAAAAGGCGCATTATGATATTTGGCCAAGGTGCCAAAAATCTAAATAACGCCTCTGTTTATCTGTAGATCAATATTTAAAACAATTCCTATATTAATTTTTAATGTGAGCATAGGAGTAAGTTTCGTTTCAAGACTGCAGATCTGAGTTTGAATTCAGAGATTTTTCGACTTAAAACAAACAAAGCAGAGATAACTTTAGAATATTTTTGTACGTGGCTTTATATTTTCTCTCCGAGACTAGCAGCGAAATTAGGTTCATGGGATTCCAACCACGTATTTTGCATTTCGATTCTGTAAAATCAGAAAAGTGAATTCCGACAATTTTCTAGCAAATAGAAAACTTCTTTCCGATTGGAAGCTGCGCAATTTTAAGTTTAAGAAACCCATTAGACGGGTTGCAGGTATGTTCCATAAGAAAGAATTGAGATTTATTTCTCCAAACATGGAGCACTGAACTATAATTCTCTGTCTAAGGGAAAAATAAACAGGGATGATATTTTCCTCGTGACGTATGTTTTGCCCCTTATTTCTGCTACTCTTTTCACAGTCTGTGACATTTCCTATCAAAGTAAGTGCTTCTCGAATCTCTGGGCGTCTGGGGGATGAAGGGGAGGGGTTGTTGCTGCGCCTCTTATTTCCCAAGAGACCCAAGAAACATCAGAGTGTGTTCCGGGATATGCCAAGTCTGCAACAAAACAGCATGAAGAATCGGCAAACAGGGATAAAAAAAAAAAACAGAAGAAAGTAAAAAAAGAAAGAGTAAACGATTTAGACAGCATTTCTATTTGGCCGTGCAGTGGGAATCTTATTGTGATGGTTATAAGATTCTAGCACTTATATAAAATGTAAGAGTGCTTCTAACTTCGATAAGACAGGATACATTATTTACAACCTTTTGTTCACCTTTACGCTTTGGTTGGTAATTAGGCGATAGCAGGGTGGTTAAAGTAATGGCGATGCATACATTTACATTACCTGAATGATGCATTCTGAAAGGCATGTTATCTAGAAAGCTAAATGGTTGTTGCTGACTGATATGCTCAATGGGAGAACTCCGCGGCAGTCAATTTAGACACAAACTTCCTCCTTAGTCTGTTCATTAAGTAAAAAAATAATCAAAACATGTAAAAGCATGAATACTTAAAAAAAAAATTAGGGAGTCGCATTGTGTATTGGATATGGTGAACAAACTACATAACTCTGGGAAAGGGTGAAAAAAATATATATATTTATAATGTTTTTCTAATTCTAGACTGGCTTACATTTCGTGGGGATGAAGATTAATCGAAAATGGAATAATGAGTTTATTCCATTAATGGGTTTAACAGAAAATAATGAGTTTAACAAAATTATTAAATATTTAAGTAAAGGTTGTTCGTAAAATGAAAATAAGCCATTCTACTACCAGAAGCCATTTTTAAATTAAAGCAATGGCCGCCATGCTTTATAGGAATAAAAGTTGTATATAAAATTTTTAATGGTATATTAAAATTAATTGAAAATCTCCGTTAATATGCCAAATTATCTAAAATACACTAATTACTTAAAAAAAACAATTGATGTGCCATATCCTTTTAAGGGTATTCTTATTATTTATCTGTAAGCCAAGGAACCAAATAAATATTAATGTAAAGGAAGAAGGCTAAAATATACCTGTCTGAATTGTCTCATTTTTTGTGTTCACTATTATTTTCGCCAGATGGCAGTGATGAAGTTACAAGAACATTGCGCATAGACAAATGCGCAGTAGTCTGTGGCTCACTCATTCGATGAATGGTATAATTCTCGTTCATAAATTCCACTTAATTTCTCGCTTAAAATGTGAGACTCTTAAAGAAGTGAAAAGCTTGGGCGAGATTTGTCTCTTATAAATGTTGTAAAGTGGCTAAAATGTCTTGGAAGGCAATTAAAGTTGACGTTTTTTAATAGCAGGGAACAATCAATGGAGACAGAGTATTCAAAAGTGCAGTATGGTTCGATGTTTAAAAGGCACTAAAAATGAAAGTGGGCAAACCAGTCATAAGATTTAGTAAAAAAAAATAGTTTATTTTCATTCTTTTACATTTCATCGTATGAAAATGGCTGTAGTAACCATCGGAACATATGATGGTCTCAGATAAACCTAAATTAGTAGCGATAATTTGTTTTAGACCATGATAATAAATACCTCCAAATATCTAACATCCGGATGCGTTAAGTTTGTAGATAAAGACAACTACTTGATCAAAGCATCGTAGTTGCAAATTGCTCGCTTTTCCACAGAAAGCTTTTATCCTTGCCAGAAAGGGGGAAAAATCCTCAAAATTGAACTGGCTGTCATGGTCACGCTTAACCAGTTCCTTCATTATCAACTGTTCAACTCTGTTAGTAAGTGACCTCACGAGAACGCAATAGCCTGGAAAATTCCCAGGCTATTTCTGCAAAGGAGCTTGCTTCTTTAGTTCGATATTTTAGGGTTCTTTAAAAAAAGAAACTGACTGAGACGTACAAAAATTTAATTTGAAGAAATCATCTCTACACCCACTGTACAAAACGCACAATAGGCCAGATGTTGGATGGCACCGTCATATTTAACACATCCTCAAAATAACAGCATTCCTGCCACGTGGTAGGAATGCTGTATTTTGATGATCCTAAATTGATTCCGGTCTCTTCAGACCTCAACAGACAAGGCACTAAAAAAAAAAAGAAAAACACCCCCGTCCAATTTTGTCTAGTACCACAAAGACACTTCCTGTGTTCTGTAAGGTGTGGTGCCACAGAGCGCCGTTACGTATACTTTGTTTACATCTGGGTGGTCTTCTCCTGCACACCTAACGTCTTTCGAAGAATGCTTATCGTTAAGAACATGACAATATAAGAAGAGTTTCCGAAGACCGTTAGGTCTTTGCTGGAATTCTGCCTATTCAGCTGAAACAGAACCAGGGAACTCACGTATCACACCTTTCTTAGTCTTGCAAAACACTACTTCCCTCCCTCCATCTACCCACCAAGCCCCTAATCTACGTAAATGAAGTATTATTTATGTTGTTATCTATCATTCACAACAGTATTTCTACTAAGTTTTGCAATTTATATATTTTGGCTAGAAGTTTCGTGTTCCTTCCCTCATCTGCAATGTTGAAGACCCGAAAACAAAGAACAGCCTTCTTATCTAAAGGAATGAAAAGCACTTTGGAAATGCATATGGAGTTAATTGATCTCTAGGCGATAGATAAGACTTCCTTTTGAATCCCCCTTGAATGTGTGCTATATGAGAAACGCTTATTATGTTAAAGAGAATGATCATCAATAAACGAGGAGGTGTTATTTAGTGACAGTAGCGCTCTCCTGCGGTGGCATTGTTCTCTTGTGGTCGTAAGTCTTCATTGTCTCTCAGAAGTCAATGAACGAACGAAGAGTATTGATCTGTGCATTGATCCATCCTAGGAACAGTAGAGCGCATTTTATCATGGCCCTTCGCGTTTCAAGACGTGCATAATAAATTGTTCGCGTGCTGAAAAGAAAGGTAACGAAGAAAACTTCCATGTTTTTGCTGCACTTTATTTTGCCCAAAAGAACTCGAAGTAATCACAAGCCCGTAGTTTCAGAAAGAAATTAAAAGTTTTCCGATAGATAACAACGCTAATCAAAGACCTGCGCACTCAACGAAAATAGTCAGTCTGCGCAGATAAAATGTCAAAGCGCAAAGATTGCCCAGAATTAACTGGATCGATATTTAAAAATGCTAATTGTTGATTATCTAAAGCATGCATTTAAAAACTAATATATTTAGTACACTCTTTATAAACATAGCCGATGATCTCGCGAATATCCCACAATTAATCCCGAAAATAAAGAACATTACTTTTGATCAACTTTGAGTGATAAGATAGAAAAAGATAGCGTCGTTAGGGTTACTGACTTCAAGCTCATAACGGAACAAAACTATGATTTTATCAGTCTGAGGTTCTTTCGAGTTATTTTGGAGGTCATTACGACCACAGAAGCGAAGAGTATGACAAGATAATACAAAGATAGCGTTAATAACTTCGAAACTGGCTGTTTTGAAGCATTTTTTGAGTTAGCAAAGCTCGCTGTTCTTTTGATAAAGTCTTTATCAGCATTTCTATCAACGATGTCCACCAAAACTACCCTAAGAAATTCGGTAAAGAATTTCTCTTCTTTCCCCACCCCAACCCAACTCCTAAAAACTAACAAAGGCATGTTTCCACGTTATTTATAATCCCCCTAAAAGTTCCTAAGAAATCGTGATTCTTTCGGCACGCTTCATTACCTATAAGTGTAATCTGTGAGAAGCATCGTTGGATACTACAAATACTCTTAACTCTGAACCATAATTCGCAAGATTCCTTAGGTTTTCACTTCATATATGGAACAAACCAACCTCAGAACGCAGATTTCAGTACAATTTCATGGCCTAAGTTGTTAATCCAAAACATTCTGACTGGCCCAGTCTGTATTGTACTATTTGATAAGCTTCAAACGCGTGCAAAACAAGGATTGTGTTTATAAGACCAGTTAGTCTTCTTATACGATAATAATTATAAGAGACTGCCAGCCAAACTTGGGTTCAACACAACATAGCTAATTACCGTACACGCTCCAAGTTCTATTGCATTCCTTTGACAGTCCCAACCCACATTATGTGCTCTTTGTCTTCAGCGCAGTTAAAGATCTCTCTCAACTATGCTCCTCTCCTTTCCTCTTCAAACCTCTAACATACCACGCATCGTATTGGTAAATCGACGCAGTCAATGTGGAAATGAATGGAATAACTTTCCCATAATGGACATATGCTGACTCCTACCTACATCTAATTCTCCTATACTCGTAAATACGCATTTTTTCTCTGTGCAAGTATTAATCAGGGGCGGATACAGTTATTTTTGGCCCACCTGCAAGCGAGATTTTTTATTTCTGGTGTCATTGTAATTCCAAACACCTGCCCCGTGTTTCTTAGACAGTGACATGTCTATTGTCCGAGTCTCTACTATCCCATGGTGGGGAATTGATAATATCGTCATTGCTGTGCATAAACCCTGTTGAAGATTCCCACCCTACAGAAAGATGGCTGTAGGCAGAGAGTTAACGGAAGTCCACGTCAACAGATAACAATCAGAAATGAGATAGAAAAAATACTTTTAACTTGCTTAAACAAGACATCTAATTTCTGTCAGAGTACTTCGGAAATTCTTCTCCCATGCCCTCCCTCTCTGAAGGAAGAAAGCGGCCTCCGGGAATTTCTATAACTAGTCTCTTTAAACAGTTTACAGGTAAAGTACCAAGAACTCAATGTTTTGCACGCAGTTCAAATGTTAATGACAACAAAGTAGAAGATCCGATAGAAAACAAGCTGCTTTGGATGATGGTTAGTCATCAAAATAGTGCTTTCTCCCATCACTAACTTGGATTTTCAGAGAAACATGACGGTTCGAAAATAAACACTTTCAAATGTTCATGAAACATTAGCCGGGGAATTTCTGTCATCCATAGGAAGAACGCGTTGTTAAAATGACTTCCATAAAGAACCCCAAAGCATTTTAGGGCATCCAGTTAGCAAGGACAAATTTAAGTCAGATTTAATATCGAAGCAGTCATTTAATTCGATTAATCCTAACTGGTTTCTCCTTTTAAATATTACCATAAATCATCTGGTGGTTTCTATGGCAACAAACAAATGTACACACTTCAGAACTTGTGCTCTGTTTCCATGGTACCCGAACTCGGCTTTCTGATAGATGGTTAAATGATAGTTTTTGAATAGAATAAAAGTTATCATTTAAAATATTTTATCTTAGATCGTAACTTCTTGAAGACATAGAAATTTCTGTGCTGGTACCGGCATATTACAATGAAATTCTTAAATGAATAACTATGCGGGTTTTAAAATTATCCTAATTACTTCTTGTGTTGTGAAATACGAGCTCTTATATCGTGTGCACTTGTGGATAAATTATTGCCAACGTACGCTTAGTAGCTGTACTTGCTTGTTGCAGCCATTATGAAAACATTGGCCTTTTTTTTTTTTTTATGTGGTGTTTTAGAAATACCGACACGTATTCACTTAATTAGAACAGCGGATTGTGCATACGAGTGCCCACGTGACAGGCGCGAGCGAACGTGCATGTGGTTTCAAAGGGAAAGTGCGTGTGTGGAAGAAGTGGGAGGAAGGAAGGGAGAGAATGGAGGTTATCGGTGGTTTTGCACGGCGTTTTCCCAAAGATTAACAACATCAAGAGTGGAAAATGTACAGGGGCAGAGAAGCAGAGTGAGCGGGCTGGTTTTTGTCATAACCTCTTGAACCAGTTTCGTGTTCCTTGTTCAACGCTGGGGGCATTCGACCTCCACCGCTAACACTAAACAACGTTTCCTGCAAGATAATCTCTTAAACTAAACATAGCCTTCCTATTCTTCACTTTCCCCAACGCGCAAACTCAGTTAAAACTGTGTACATTTTTTTCCATACTTTAATTCTGAATATTTCTGTCTTTAATTACTTAATTGAAATACCATAAACTTCTAATCTAATAACTTCAAATACCATAAACTTCTAATCTAATAACTTCAAATACCATAAACTTCTAATCTAATAACTTCAAATACAATAAACTTCTAACTTTATAACTTAGTATTGGCTAAATTAGAAGTTAAGAGTTATTAACCATGATAAACAAATTATTAGCTTGGTTAGTATGCATCATCGCAATATTGGATTTAAATTATGCAATGGATCACTTAATCGATCTACAAAAATCTACGCATTGGTGATTCTTTGTAATTAAATCAAAATCAATTATGTACACAATAGAAATAAAATTCGCAGTTAGTAACCATCGCTTTATTTCTACTTTTAGACTGGCAAATAATGTTTTAACCACAAATGAACTCCGGTACAGAACCTCCTGGTGGTCGTATAAAATTTATCTTTCATGAAACAAGGTAGTTATTAGAAAGAAAAGAAACGAAACATTTCTTTGCCACCAGTTCAGTAGGTTAAGGTCGAGTGGAGTCGACGTTTCAAGTCGTTATGTCTGCTTCGCCTTTAATACTCTTCAGACAATAAACTTTATGGCCTGTTACTGAAGTGAATGCCCCAGCGAAGCCATAAAGATGCACACCGTTGCCACAAGGAGAAGGAGAGAGAATTTATAACTTCATGATTCAGTTATCTTAATAACCGCCAACTTAACTGTCTTCTCCGACACAGTGGCCGTACGTAAGAGGGCCGTAATCATTGTTAAGGTTTATGTCGTACGATGAAGTACTTATAATATAGTAAATTTACCGATCGATCAGTCTTGTTAATGCGCGAATTTCCCACTTGGAAACAGAAGTTTATTTATACATGGACGTAAAGAAAAGGCTTACATTTTTTTTCTGAAATTAAATTGACTTTTTCTTTTACTCTTTTTTGATTCTGCAAAACGAAAAGTTGGAGTACATGCAAAAGCCAAAAATAAATACCAAACGACCAACCAAAAATTGCAAACGATATAAAAAAAAAAATTAAAAAACAAGGTTTTCATCAATGAAAAAAAAAATTAATAGCCAGAAAATTTCATTTTGGCTTTCATAAAATAATATACTGATATTATTTCTGTTGCAAATAGGTGTTTTTAAGATAAAGCTGTTTTTTAAAGTGAAAAATTAATTTCTCAACCAGATCTTGATTTTTTAATTGTTAGAATCAATTTTTCATTTATTATTATAATACTTCTTGATGAATAGCGAACCCATTGATAAATTTTTGAGGGATTCAATGAAATCGATATATGAGCACTTCAAATTTGTAGGAAGGTTGTTAGACTTATGTGCATAAGAAAAAAAAATTGGTAATGAAAGACAAGCCACAATTCTTTTCCTTTTTTTAACAAAACATTTCAAACTCAAAATTAATTCAATCTTCCTTCTCTTCTTAGTTCAGATTAAAATAAATTTTGGTAACATTATACATTCGGTTATCTCTCCACAAATTGTCCATAGATGGCGCAACTTTCGTCTCTTCCCAATCCAGATTTTTCTGGCTTTTAGAAAAAAAAATTGGCAATTCTCATCATTAAAGATAAGTCAAAGTCCTGAAACATGTATATATTTCTTAACGCTGCAATTTGAAGATTTAATCCCAAGCCACGCGATGACAATCAGAACATTACTTAAAGGTTATTTCCAGCTTCGAAGTTTTCAACGCTACTTTGACATAATTCTGCAATTATTATTACTTAACTCTGAAGTATTTCTTTTTATCTTTCCTCCAAAGAGTAATTAAGACGTATGAGAAAACTGAACTATATCCGGAAGTCGTATACGTCAGTCAACGTTGATACAATCAGCAGTGGCCAAACCAACTTTCTCACAGTTACTTAGACCATCTTAGAAGAACCGAAGCATGAAAGTTGTTCGTACATTAAGCAATCTTTTGAAATTACGGAATCTTCACCGCCGATTTCCTTCTTAACGGAGGATAGGAAGAGATTGGCGCATGCCCTGTGAACACGAAGACTCTACCAGAATAACAATTGGCCGAATTACACCACATATATTATAAAATTGTCGTGAATGCCCACGTTAATATCTTTGTTTACAGTTGATGATGGATGATCAGGTGACAAGGGGGCTAATCAGCCTTTTGTTCACACTAGTATCAGGGTTCGTTAGAGGATTGGTGGACCGCTTGCCCTCAGATGCTGCGCACCTAACCACTGGCACTTACTCTCTTAGTAACATGTCAATGGAGATCCAGACATTCAGGATTCCATTTTTTTTTTCTTCTTCTGCCACTTCATGCCAGCAACTAATTCTTTTTTCCATGCGTGGCAGGGTCGATCGAAGTCCGCTTTGTCGTCCTCTACGACTTTGAGACGCGGTGCACGGTTCGCTAGCTTCTTTGATTCTTTCCAGCAGCTCCGACTACTCGAAAACGAGGATAATATGCACGAACTGAGAAGACACGGACTCCCCCTTCTTCCTTTTACACCCCCCTTCCAGCAGCACACATTTCCTCGACTTTTTTCTATTCCTGTCCCCTTTAGAAACACGCTTCCTATTGGTCGCAGAGGGAAGCAGTTCGCATCAAAGAAGAATCTCGACGCCCCTTTATACCCCCCACCCAAACCCCTATTCCTTCAAGTACCTAGCAGGGCACACGTGGGCGTGCAGGCTCGCACTCCTATCGTACATTTCTGACTGACCTATTTAAAATGAGAAAATCATAGGGTTCTTCAAAGACGCAGTGCAGATAGTGGAATAATGCTCTATTTCACCTCTTTTTTTTTCTTTTTTTTTACCCCTCGTTGCTCGAGACTTCAAGGACCTTTTTGTCCTTCAGCGATTGTCGTCAACGTAAAAGTTTAACCAAGGATGAAGAAAGCTTCAAAGCTTCAATCTTTCAAGCGTGAAATTTTAATGATAAATTAAAGACATCCAAATTGGATAATTTGATTTTCCTCACTTCACAGAAAATTCGGTTCTCGAACAGAATTCGATCATCTTCTTTGCAATTAGTTCTGCTGTGGGATTTAACGGTTCGTTGCTTCCTGATTCTCTCCACTTCATTCTCCCCCCACCCCCCGTTCTCATTAACTAATTAAGTCGAGAATAGGAGAAATCGGTAAAATTCTTATCGTTAGGTTAAAATCCATGGGAACACGGAATTGAGAATATCGAGAAATGTTTGTTTAATTTTCTTTCAGACCATAAACAGAGAGAATGAAGAAGTTTTCTAAAAATTCGTTACTCAGCCAGTGTCAATCGCAAAGTCACTCGTTAAAATAAGGTTTAACCTTATTACAGCCTGCGTATGTGAGCGGGGGGGGGACACAAAGCAGAAGGGGAATGAGAGAAAAGGAAAACAGATGAGAGAGAGGAAAATAAAAAAGGGAAAGAAATAGGGAAAAGGAGACAAAACGGGAAGGAAAAGATAAAAAATGGAAAGACGAAAGAAAAAGGATAACGGAAAGGGAACGAGAGAAAGGAAAAGAAAATAAAGAAACAGAAAAGACAGACAGAAGGAAAAATAAACGAGAAAAAGGAAACATGGAAAGAGACAAGAAAAAGGAAACCAGAATGGGCCAGAAAGAGAAAAGGGACGAAAGATAAAGGAGAGGGGAAAAAAACATAAGAAAAGTCGAAAATAGGAGTAAGAGAATGAAAATATACAGAAAAAGGATAGATAGAGAAACGGAAGATGAGAGAAGAGAAAGAAAAACAATAAGAGAAAGCAAAACAAAATGGAAAAGAGATAAAAGAGAAGGAAAGACAGAAAGGAAAAGCAAAACAGACGAATTAAAAACAGAAATCGAAAAGGAAAATAAAACAAAGGGAAAGAAATAGAGAAAAGACAGAAGGGTAAGCAAATGAGAAAAATAAAACACAAAGGGAAGGAAAAGAGAAAAAATGGACAAAAAGAAAAAGAAACCAGAATGGGAAAGCAAAGAGAAAAGAGACGAAAAAAAAGAGACAAATAGGAAAAAGGAAAACATGAGAAAAGTGGAAAATATAAGGAAAGGGAAAAAAAAAAAGAGTGTACAGAGAAAGGAAAGGTAGACAAAAAGAAAGAAAAGACAGAACGAAAAGGGAAAAAAGGAGAGTAAAGAAAGGAAAATGGATGAGGCAAAGAGAGAAAGGAAAAGGGAAACAAATGAGAAAAAAGGAAACAGACAGAAAGAAAAAGGAAACCAAAGGGGAAAAGATAAAGAGAAATAGAAAGAAAAAAAAAGAGAAAAGTGGAAAATATAAGAAAGGAAATATCAGCGAAAGGAAAGATAGAAAAAAAAGGACGAAAAGAAAAGAAAAAGAAACGAAAGAGAGAAAAGAAAGAAAAACAGGAGGAAAGAAAAAGAGAAAAGGATAGAAAGAGGAAAACAGACGAATAAAAAACAAAAAAGGGAAACAAAAGAAGAGAGAAAAATAAAGATAGACAGAGAAGGAAACAGATAAGAGAAAAGTGGAAAACAGAAGAAGAAAGGAAGTATAAAAAAGAAAACAGAAGGAGGAAAAAAAGAGAACTTGAAAATACTTATCCATCAGATATCTTTCAGCTGACCTGTCCGCTGCTTTGAAGTGTAATGTGAAGTAAGTAGGGAAGTGTGGATCCCCAGAATGGCAGTGTACTCAAGGATGGCTTGAAAGGCACTTCGAATTTATACTCATTTCTATTTATACTCAAGCCAGCCAAGCAACATAACCTAACGCTCATTCGAACACACGAACGCGCACTCTGACCGTTCAGTTGAGGCAGTGCCACGAAAATATGGGTCCCTCGAACATCGTTACCGTATTTCCATATACTGTGTTACTAAATAACGGCTATTCTGATTTCGTTCGATAGGTGCTCACATATTGGAATACCCGAAAGCCTCATATTTTGATCAAGCAGTGTATGCATGTTGCTTATTAATAAAGTAACTCGGGGAACTCAATTTTACTTTAAAATACGATGATATTAAACGAGGTCCTGAAGAATATCTGCGCAGGATGCCCTCTATCGGTATTGATTAAAACTAAATTTCTCATTAATACCAGAAATTTCAGCGTTTTACGAACGTAATCAAAGTTGTTGATTTTGCATTACGCAAATAACATTCACTTTTTTTTTTCTTTTTTAACATCAATTAGAAGCGTAAAGAGTCTTATTTATTGCCATCCTTTTGATCAAGGCATCAAGTATGTTAAAGAAGAGACTCCAATGGTATTCTAGTGAAGCTAGGAAATTCTTCCCGAGAATGCAGTTGGCAACTTAGTTCACAACGGCTCTCAAAAGCTATTAACCTTTCCCCCCTGCTGTTTCCCCTATCCCCAGAGGGAGAAAGAGAGTAAAGATCCAAAGCATTACGAAATTAGACTTGCATTACCAGCGTAATGGAGTCCAGCCAGAACTAATTAATAATGAAGTTCTGAAAATCTGTAGAACTGATATTTCCATTTCTGCGCCATTACTCAGGATTAACAGCAGCCTCATTTACTTGGAGAATTAGTGCGACTTAAATTACTCCCACCAAAGGAACACGATAAATAATTTCATTGTACTCGTGGCCTTTTTTAATTTTAAGAGCATTCCATTAATTAGGTAGGAGATGCAATGAATTCCACGCATACACAGCTGGAAATCATAAATACACAAATTAAATGTCTCTTGGGCAATTAAGCATGAATTAAATTCTATGGCATAGCTGGACAGCTGGAACCTAATAGAATAGACGTAATTAAAGAACTCACCTAGTGTCTAATTTAGACATTACAATGCAATCTGAATTTCAACCAAGCAGATCATTACGAGTACTCGAAGAAAACTTATTTACACATCATTTGACGTTTTAGTGTTAGTTTTGGGTTTTAAATTATCCAAAATCAGTGTAGTAAAAAGTTCTCCACCTAACTCCTCTCCTTAGTTTTAAAGGCTAGCTTTTCTTTTAATCTCTGTAACCGATGCTTGGTATACCTCTTGGACAACAACATGACAAACACGTTACATTGGAGCTCCAAAACACCCTAAAATAATTTTTATTGAAATCATACAAGATTAGAGACATTATCAGGTTTTGTTTGAAGTGTTGACAAACGTTGAATCTGTATTCTTCCAGTCTCTGGTCCATAACAGACGTTCCTTGTCCCAGGATGATTAAGGGACTGTAAACAGCGACAAAGCCATAGTAACCAAAGTTATGGAATTTTCGACGAACTGCTTCTATTGATAACTGTCCATCTGGCTCAACTGAAGCACTCTTCTGCCAGAAGAATGGCTCTTATACAGAATAAAAGAACCCCAATGCGTATCAACCACTAATGAGATATTCAATACAAACTATCTCAAGAGTATATGGGAAGAAAACGGGTTGATTCACTGGTCCTGACAATGTCCTTAATCTAATTTAAAAATGGCATTAAATAGAAAAAAAAAAAGACCACGATGTTACCACTCTGCACCAAATGCCATTCAGCGACTGTATATTTTGTCTATGTGTTAATCCACTTATCAAAGTTAACCAAACAGCGAAATATTTCGAAAATTAACAGTAAAGACCCAAAACTATTGCCCATATTAACAATTCCATCACTCTTAGTTCAAGATTTCAAAACTGAGATATCGCACTCCAAATTGACCAAACTCGCCACCAGGTGGCGTCATGATATGAACCAAATTAACCCTTTCATTTAATTACTAGAAAGTGTTTTCCGAAATAACTGTTAATTGGTGTCTGTGTCACGTTATGTCCTTTGAAAGGTTTGCCATAAGGAAAAAAAAAAAAAAAAAAGTGTTGGGGAGGTGAGCGGAAATACGCAAACAAAAACCCGTTGCTGGCTTGGTGTATTAATTACTTCTGTAATTTATGAGGTGGTCTTTATCTTGCCAAGGAAGGCTGCTGTAAGTAAAGGCAAATTCGGATTTACTACTTAAAATTGCAAATAAAGAAGGTGGTAATTAATCAGTAAAGTTTTTATGAGGCTCGAAAAAAAAAGAGGAAGAAAAGAAAGGATAAAGGAGAGAAAAAAAAAAGGTTAATTTATGTCCCAGACAAAAACGAGTGACACTATAATCACTCTGCGCATGTCAGGTCCGTCCTTTTGCTCATTTGTTTTGATTTTAAAATGCAAAGTTTATAAATATTATATTTTAATACTGTCATATCTCACTTAAGATATTATGTCAATTATAATTTAGATTTTTGTATATTGTTTGTAAGTTTAAAATTTTAAATGAGTTTTGTAAATATTATGCAAACTTCATTAGAATTTATAGAGTACAGTATATGGAAACGAACATAAAATTTTTATATAAAAGCTTACAAAATCATTAATAGACCATGATAGATAAAAATTGTAATGCTTCCTGCAAAAGATTTTCTTTGCAGAAAGCTAATGAGTAGGTTGTTATGTTTCAGATGTTGTCATATTTCAGATGGCTACAAATTGCAGAAGGAAGGGGAAGGGTGGCCAATCATTCAAGGCAAGATTATTGAGCACAAGTTGCAACAAATGGGGATCAAGTAACCTTGAAGCTATTCGTACCTTGTAATTGAAGCCAAAAATATTACAAAAAAAAAAAAAGAAAGAAACAGGTCGTTAAAAACAATCCAGGATATCAACCAGAATAAGAGAAGAAAAAGTAACCAGCGAGGAACCGTGCAACATTTAACCTCAAACAAGAGTTATAGAACCAACAAGGACTGTAACATCGGAGATCTACTTACATCATTTAAAAAAGCAGTAAAAAGGTCATTGAGTTGCATGTACCAACCTGATCGTAAATCACTGCTGTTCAACTGTGAAGTTGCAGTTTCTGCCAACTTTCGATCAGTACTTTATCTTAAAGGATAAAGTACTGATCGAAAGTTGGCAGAAACTGCAAAATAGGCGGACATAAAGGTTGATCAACATAGATTGGAACGTTACACAGCGATTTCAACAGGGATCTGAAGCCACAATTTATTGCAAAAAAAAAAAAAAAAAAACCGGAAAGGATTCCGAAAATGGTAGATCGAAAGATGCAGTTCTTCGAGTACCATTAGTAGCCATAACAGAATATAACAATAACAAACTTAATCAGAAGAGAAGCATTAAATAGGGATTTTACTATAAACTTCGTATATTGAAAATAATTAGTGGCAATAAAAAAAAATACTTGCAGAAAAACTGTAGGTAGAAGAAACTAGAAAAAATTCAACAAGAAAAAAAAAAAAAAAACTGTTGAGAAGAAACAAGGCTAGTTAACTCACTTAAGAAAATGGTTCTTTAGTCAAAAAGGAAGAACTTTTGGAAATGTTTATGAAAGCAGTCACTGGCACAACAGTGAAGCTTAATCCGAAAATTGTGAAAACAAATCAAAATTAAACAAGGTAGCTCAAGTAGCTCTTTGGACTCTTCTCCCACACTTCGGTTTTCAATGTTACAGATGACCTCAATATTAACTACGATATTTGTACCAGGAATCCACGAAGCAGCAAGAAGACCAAGTTGCGAGGTGCTATGATGACGACTTCAATTGTGTATTGTGTAAGGAAGAAAGGAATCCTTAATTAAGAGGAATTCTTAGAATCGATGTAAGTACAATTTTAAACCGTATCCGAACTTATGTTTTTCGTATCGGTTAAAAATCTAGGTGTGTTATTTGTTGTGGAGCGAAAATGAAAATTTAAATTTAATTTCAAATTGTTTAGAAATTTTTTTCGAAAGACGATTACTGTTGTCATATCTTAGACGCGATTTGCTTTTGTCATATTTACCGAAATATGACAAAAAGACATTTTAGGGTAACATCAAAATTTATGTATAAAAAAAAAAAAAAAACCCTAAAGCTCAGCCGTTCTGCCTTAATAAGACATTTTGCTCATTTTTATTATAATTTTGTTAATAAAGTATAAATAATCACTATAAAAATTTAATATTTCCTTATTTTAATGAATAACTAATTTTTTTAAATTAACTGAATTTTATTGACCAATTCTGTTCTTACACCCTTTTCTGTTTATGACAATATTGTGTTATTTTCTAGTTAAAGAATTTTTTTTACTGAATTTTGTGATCTTCATAGGATCATGTAAGGTAAAAACGGATTTCAATTGCAGTTAAATTAGACAAATCTGGGGAACTTAAGTATAATTCAAATCACTAGAACCTGTCTAGCTGGGAGAATATCAAAGTAATTCAGTTCTATTTAAATACACTGAATTTCCTCACCTAGAAAGAATAGATTTACCACAGAAGTTAAATGCATAAGTGTGACGTATATGGACGTAAACGATTAGCACGTGAAGCTGACTGGCACGGCAGAAAATGCTCAGTAACGTATCTATATCCACCAGTATTGTACATATGAGGTAGTATAGCTGCAAAAAGGCCCTGAGCTTAGAGGGGGCCCCAGAATAAAAAGAGAAAATTACATAAAAATAAACAAATGCCCAAGATTGTGATGACACGCCACTGTTTACCACCCAGACAGGAATCTGAAGATGCTATAAACACATCACGTTAGCAGGCAAACAAACAGTGTGCGACACTGAATTTTTTTTCAATGTCAGGCAGGGTACCTTAAAATATTATATTAAATGCTTTAGAGCTATAAGTTTATGGCATCTAAGTGCTCATGCATTGATTTTCTAACTTTTTAAGAAATGTCTTTAGATTTATATTTTTTTTTTGTCTTTCTTTCAGGTATAACAACAAACTACTATTCGTGAACGGAGGATCAAGATGCCATTGGAGATGAAGAACAGTAAATCCTGCGAATTTTACTTTACTTCAAGGTGCATAACTATAAGGAAGTGATTAAAAATAAGTAGCTGATTAATAACTCTCCATATACCTTCGTAGTCTATGGACTTTAATTCTGTAAGCGAAATGGAAAACCTATTTGTAGAGAAAAAAAAAATTCCATAAAGATCAAAAACACAAATTGAGTTTCCTTTTTTTTTTTTCTGCAAGCTTTATGATGTCACTGATCTAATTTACTACATATAGAGAACAGGCACACAGTCAGAGAGTAGAAGTAAAAATAGTTTAAAATACAGGGAAGCACATATACTGCCCTACCATTATTATGCGGACATTCCACTGTCGATAGTCTTATCGAAACACCACCTGTCAGAAAACTATAAATATGCTTGTAGGCCTTCGAGGAGTCATTATTACGATTGTGAATGCAAGGTGCCGCGATGGACGGAGTTAACACACTTCCAGCGTGAAATGATAATAGGGTAACATAAGCATTCGGTATGTACGTGACATTTCAACGACACTGAAGATACCTATGTCGATGACTGCTGATATGATCTACAAATAGAAGCAGACTGGAGCTAAAACCTTTAAGAAACTACCCGGTAAGCCACCGAAGATGGCAAAATGTAGCTGCAGTGCCCTATAGAGAATCGTCCGCTCGGAAAACAGGTCGGCGTTGTCACAGCATACACAGGCTTTCAATGAGACGATTGGACAAAATGAGTGCTGAAGTCTATTTAGACAATGCATTACCTACGTTGAGGCAGAACGTAGGATCCATAATTGTATCAGCAGGACATTGTTCCATGTCATATTGCTCGCATTGTGATGGACTGATCTGAGGACATGACTTCTGGAATGAATCGGATTCTATAGAGAACACGTGGAATGAATTGGATCATCAGATGCGTGAGGAGAGACTGCCCAAAAAACAGATGAACTTGTCGTCGCTTTGAAGGTTGAATGATGGAAAATCACCGAGAAAATTTACAATAGACTGGTGGAGAGTGTCCCATGGAGACTGTCAAAAAAAGCTAAAAGTTTCAGCAACGGTTATAAGGTTTCCAGTAAAGAAATATTATTTTTAGATATGCAGGCGTCCGGATATTAATAATAGGCAGTGTACTTTTGTATTAGTTGGACAGAATTTTCCATAAAATTGGAAACCATGCAATAAAATTACGTACTTGTATTAAACAGTTCACTAAAAGTACCGATTTCTTCTCTTGCGATGCAATCGCTACGAGTTGTTCTTCATCCTGATAACACTTTTGAGGATTGGTTATACAGGAGATGTGGTAGGTACAGTTCTGGGACTCGTAATTTAGCCATCAAAGAATACATTTACGGTACACACATCTTCATACATGCCAATGTGGCGACATATGTAGCTAATGATTGGTTCAGACACGGGGGCTCAGTTTTTAAAAAGGTAAGGAAATAATAACAACATTTCCTTACATACGTGTCTCAAAAAATCTCAAACATTTGAAGTTTCAACGGCAAGAACACCTATAAATGTGTCATTCTCAATATCTGTTTGATCTTCAGCATACTGGGGTTATGATCCCCTTTCCTGGGAGACTACCCCTCCAAAGGGGCAGCCACTTGGAGTTAGCCTTCCCAGCCCTGGTTAAAGGGGACACAAACTCCCTTTCAGTGTTCCTACTAGTACTGAACCCTAAAAAATACTAAGATATGGCCACAGATTTCGTATACTACCCAAATTTAGGACCACCTGCCATCTGGATCTTCTGATAGCAAAATGGCTCCTGTACGGAATTTTAAAACATTAATGGATCCCGAACACAGCACCAATTCAAAAAACTTTTTAACCCCTCTCCCCTCCTACCACTCCCCAAGTGATACCTCCACGACCTCCTGAACCATTTTCACCATGGTTTCAATGCGTTTACCAGTAGTTCTTTTTGATATTCTTAAAATCTTCATTGCTATTTAAAATCTTCCATTGTTCACCCATTACCGATTGATTGAACTTTGCCTATTAACTTTAAAAGATAAATTCAGCGATTCGTTTTTTCCCAATAATCAGGAAACCGATTTCCAACTTATCGTATAATTCCTGAAGTCCAATAATTAACATTTAGCCAGAGGTCAAGAGCGAGAGTACTTTGAGTGGCCGTGTTTCAAGTCCTCGTAACAGCTAAATACGGCAATGTTCTTGTATCTGACCTGTGAACTCCTCTGACCATATAGGGTCATACTAGAGTACGAACAGAAAATGTATTTATTTATAAACAACCTATTAGATCACCAATAAAGTGTCACCCAAGAAACCAACTGCTGAAAATGAAGGTTGGAGAAAAGGATACCAAAATTTAGATCATCAAACAGGAGTAACTGTAAACTACTCTCAGGAACGGAGAGACATTCCTCTATCAGGGCCATACTTAACAACTTTGTGGTGATTTCTACCGCAATATAAAAGATGGCAAAATGGTAAATAACTCATTAAAAAATCTAAAAGTTAGCGATTCGGATAACTGTATAAAATCTGAAGACATACCTTTACTCCGGATCTTTCGGTTATTCTTCTATGCAACTGATTTCTTCAGATCATCAAAATTAAGTCAACTCGCAGTGGCACTGGAGGTGGGGAGAGCATCCACAAATTAAGCTTTGTTTTCAATACGAATCCACTGAAAGGTATCCATTTTGTATCTCTGTAAAGATTAAAAACACTTGAATTGTTCCATATTCTTTTGATTTTTCTCTTATGTATATTCACAGATGTGCAAATAGATCTATTTTAAATTGATTAAATCAGAAGCGATGACCTCCCCACCTCCCCATTCTAACCTCCCCACCTTGAATAGGTACTTTCATTTCTAATAACAATGCATATTCTGGCCCAAGTGTTGACTGGTTTAACAAGAGTTTCAGCTCCCCAACACCTTAGAAATCGATTATATTCATATAGGAGAAGACTTTTCTTAATAGTAAGCTATATTAATCTCTGAAAATTGAGGCGATTTTAGTAAGTGCACTTTAAGTCACGTATCATGATCTTAATTTGGCAAATAGTTGATACCTCAGCATATTCAGTTTAATATATTCAATATATTATGTCCGTTAATTGCGTATTATCACACGTAATGTAATTTAAAAATAGCTTAGGGTGAGTGAAGAGAGCTCAAACAGTTGATTGTTATTTATTTAATCACGCCAACTTTACCTCCACGAACTACTAATAAATATCACAATGTAATCAACGCCTTCTGGCGTAGTATCCTTGTAGACAGAACTATACGCCAGCGCTGGAAGAATTTTTATGTGAAAACATCTTTGGCAACACCTACTGCATTTTCAGACTGAACCAATTGGTAACGAAATTTTCAAACGGAAGTGACGCAGATGACGTCACTTCCTAAATGACGCTAACTCAGTCACTAACGTTGTTTCGGTAGAGTAAGTAGCGGACAGTAATATTATGCAAGAATAAAAGCTTCAAAGCCACCCAAGAAGCCTCCCATGTCCACAAAAGAACGGAAAAAAAATGCAGTTTAAAAAATCTGCTTCTCAACATTTTGATCAACATCAACTTTTTACACATAGACTTCTCAAGAAGCTGGACTGTCAACATCCCGAAATTATATTCAAGAATTTCGTGAGGATTTCGATCCAGAAAATTTGAGTTCAAATGAATTATTTGAGGATTTTCAATTGATTCCTGAACCGGCTAGACAGAGTATACTAGAAAAAACCAGCTTCGATTGCATCATCCAAAAAGAACACCACAAGTTTCAACAGTAGTCGAGCATGAAATCATGAAATTTAAACTCCACGAAGTTATCCGTACTGTGGTTTGCTTTGGTTAATCTTAATTGACGCTGTGCACTTTGAAATTGTTCTGACAATCATTTATAACCTGACTTTAGACTGTTTCTTATGTTATCTCTTTGCCTTCCCTGTATTTAGGAAGGGAAAGGAAAAAGTATATTAGAGTTATGTAAATTAACTGTACATTAAACAATGCTATTATAAAATTTAGCAGGAGCTCTATAATACAATAAATAAACTAATATTCTTCCAAACTCCACGGAAACTTCATTATTTCTGCGATAACAATTGAAAAAAAGAAGAAAAAAAAGGAACAAAATTGAAAGACGTTGACTAAAGCAATGACTTAATGCCGATTAATCTTAATGTAGAGTTTCTCCACCCACTCCCTCCCCCTTATTCAATCAACCCCAAAATATTATTATCACGTGAAAATAAAGAAATCAGAATTTAAAAAACTGCATCTATTGTTTTATACTTTTATTCGAGTGCAGCTTTCCCAATAGATCCAGTTTGTTAATGATTCATTTTTTCCAGCATCCAAAAGCATCCTCACAACAACTATTGTTCCTGGAACTTCCTGTGATGCGTGAGTTTGGGAGCATCCTATGAAACGGTTGTTTAGGTAACGATTATGAGCGGTGACACTATCTTAATAGCGCGTTATCTTTATAATTTACATTCATTATCAGGCCATTAGTGTATAAACACTGGCTTATCTTTGGGCAACCAGGTATAATCTGAGCTTGATTACTGAATTAATTTCTTCACGCGCTTCGATTTCTCTCCCCTTTTCCCCTATAGATTTTCTGTCCAAAGATTAATAAATATAGGCTTAGTCGCTGTTTGAAACGGTTCTGTAAGCCACTATAGAATTATCATAATGAATTCTGCAAAGGATCATTGGAATGCCGGTGGCAGGGTGAATTATGAGAATTACATTCATGCCAGAATACATTTCCACAACTATAAGGAATATATATTTAAATGCGCTGTTCGGAGCTGCGCCTTTTAAAACTATTTTATGGATTCCACAGAAAAATAAGATTTATGGATGGGCAAAGAATTTCAAATCAGGATTATGCAAATATTAGCTTTGCAAAAAATCTTTTTCTTTAAGACTTTTCCGTCTTAGAAATCAATGTAGGCGCTCCTTTTCTATTGTAAGCAATAAGAAAACCTTATTTACTTCTTTGTCTGCTTCCGGGACCGCTGGTTTTGTAGAAGATGATTTGGTATGGTAATGGTAGTTCATCTCTTCGCTGTAGGCATTCAGTTCAAATTAATAACGCTGATTATAAGGCCTTAAAAGGGACTTTGATACGTCTTCTTAATAGTTTGCTATTCGTGGTTGGAAAGAGTGGTAATAAATGGCTTAAACTGGATATAAAGAAATATCTTTGATTATATAATAACTTATAGATGTTAAATTATTCATTGAAGAATATTGCTAACTTTAAAGTAATTACGAAGAGATTATATTAATAATACAGCAACGCTTATCACAAAATATTTGTTTGCTGTGATATGGTGTACTTCGGATATTAGCGATAATGTTATCTTGAGTTAAAATTTGTTTTATTTACGAGACATCACATAACTTGAATGGTTGGGAGAAGCCATAAAATGTTTATTATACGCCATTGAAAATAAGTAAGGGTAAGATAACTATATGGCTGAACTATGCAGGAAATTAGCTTTTAATCATTGACCTGCTTCAAAAGAATGGAATGGTGATACAGTGAACTCAAATCCGGTACATTCTGGTCCTAAAGAATCTATGCAAAAAGACAGTGACATTTCTTTCTTTAAAAAGATATTGGCATGATTATTTTGCCCTTCTAGATAGCCACAAAAAAACAGTTTAAACTGCATAGACGATGCAAAGGTCTTTCTTCTTACAGTACAAACTTGACAGCGAGTTACACTGGTATTGCACTATTTTCAAACAACGCCTCGCCAAAATTTATTCATTCATTTGTCCATAAGAAGAGACCGCTATGACAGCCTGTTTCAAAATCAATAGATCCCTTGAAAGACGATAGATACTCTGTAGTAGCAACACTCAAACAAAACTGTTTAAGGAGTTGTTCGATGTGAGCCAGTATACGAAATCGAAGTTTTCAAAGTTGTAATATAGCTAAAGCTATCTGTTTTGTCTGAGTGTTGTTATTAAGGGAATTAACCGATTCCTGTCGAAGGATCGGTTAATTCCTGAAACACTGTCATACTAACTTCATCTTTTAAGTAACTAATCAATTAAGTTCTTAGCAAGGCCATCTGTTTGAAAGTAGTGCAATATTAAGGCAACTCGTGACAAAGGAGTTTGTTTTGCTGTTACAATGAAGACCATTTCTTTGTCAATGTTGTTTATTGCTGATCACAAAATTTATGCATATATCAAACTTAAATCATGACAAATGCAACGTTTCCAATGGAGCATTGGTAATATACACCGAAAAGCAGCTATTACAATGCTTTATGAATGTAAATGCGTATCGTGGGGAAAAAAAAAATCTACAAAAATTCCTCCAGTCGAGACCGGATTCCAACCTTAAAAGGGTATTGAAAGAGCACCTATGGTAGTCGCTATGAGCAACTGATTCTTAGTTTATATCTGCTGGGGGGGGGGGTAGGGGGAATTTGTCTTCGTTCGAAGAGAAGGCAATGAACATCGAAACGGCTGTAAATGAATCCCTTCTTTAATATAGGGAACAGCTAATCTTCATAGTGCAATTCCTCATTTTAGTTGGATCGGACTCTTAGGAATATAATTTTTATTTAATTTATGGAATAGATGCTCTTAAGATTCACATTATGTTAGAAGGATAAGAATAAAAATGGGATAAATTTCATATTGCACAGCCGGAGTTGAACTACCGATAGAAAGGAAGTTAAAGAAATGAGAAAAAAAAAAAAAAAAAAAAAAGTTACAAAATTATATCGCATGGCAAAAGGGTGGAGAAGATAGAAAGGGCTGCTAGAGATAAAACAGAAACAATATAGGTGGAGCATGGCCTCCATAAAGATAATTACAAAAGAAGAAAAGTAGGCCTAAATAAATGACCACCACAGTTAAACTAACATTGTATCCAATATTATAAAACAATCCAGTAGCAGCGTACAAGAAAAAAAAAAACAAGGGAAAGGGAGAGGGGGTTAACCACCTTAATTTAACCAAGAAGATAAAAACTCGTTTCTACAATTTCGACATTCAAGGATTTTAGCTTCCATTTCTCCATTATCGATAGGCGCTTTTCAAATAATTAAACCAGACAGAAATAGCCACAGATATTTATCATCGGTAACTTTTCGGGCCACTGAGAAAAGGGCACAATCACAAACTAAATGAAGGAAGAGTAAATAACACTTAAAATTACTTCGAAATTTAACTTATTCTCCTCCAAAGTAATGTACTTAACTATATTTGATACAAACATCCATTATTGACATCCTGCTGCTATCAAGGTACTTGAGCTTTAAGATTATTTACTACTTAGATTCCTTTATTGCCATATTAACACTAATTACTGTCCCCTCTTAAGAGATTAATACGTTTAGATCGCCATATATTCGTGCTTAATGTTGTGTTGGGGATTTGACAATCCTTTTGGTACTAAACATATACATTAAGCTGACAGAAACAAAGGACTATCAGATAAAATCTCCAGAAAATTTCACTACTTAATCCCTTAACCAGCACCTCCTCCTGACAATTTAATGACAATACCCCCAAGTAAATTACACAGGAAATCTAAATGAACTGCTTTAATGAAATGGGAGTTTGTTGCACCTCTTCGGATAAGCAAAGTTTAACAAACAAGCTTGAATATACTATTGCAGTACATAAATAAATTGGGGTCATTGAGGTCACGTTTTATTGCTAATATAACTACGAATTATGAGGTAAGAGCCGATAGTGATGTATACGTGTGGTGTCAAGGTTTACTCTTTCTTAAGATGTCTTAAAGGAGAGGTTTTTAACCTTTCGATTAACTGACGCTTTAATTTCTCTTAACTCTTCTTTCTTGAAGAAAACTATAGATCGGGGGCAATAAGCAGGATGCTTATTGCCCCCGATTGAGGTCTTTTCTTCGTGGAAAACACCTTGCTGCAGAGGATGAGGCGATTTCTGCAGCTCAGACGTGGTAGAAAAGGTTGATGCTAATAAATGAAGCTAGATACGTTTGAAGGTCAGTCAGAGGACTTCTACAAAACTGGCCCACGGAAGTGTATTCAGGTGACTATGTTGAAAAAAGGGTAATACGTGGTGTTTATTTTAACCTTCCATCACAACTACTTCTTGGTGAA
Source organism: Mastigoproctus giganteus (assembly GCF_048544385.1). Taxonomy (NCBI): domain Eukaryota; kingdom Metazoa; phylum Arthropoda; class Arachnida; order Uropygi; family Thelyphonidae; genus Mastigoproctus; species Mastigoproctus giganteus. The sequence goes on from NC_143588.1 coordinate 44,484,053, forward strand.
TACAAATCTTTTTTTATACACGTTTGAGTTGTCCTTGGTTCTAGCCGATGTGATCGTTAAATCTTGTAAATTCCTCTGAAAACGTGGCCATCCCGGAATATAAATATAAAAGTTTATTTTATTGGCCTGACGTATCCGAGTGATCAGTGCGAAAATGTAGTACACGCGTTCAGTTTACCGTCGTCCAACCGTAAGTGACTGCTAAATACAGTTAACGGTTGTGTTCATTGTCAAAAATATTAGTAATGAATAACTATCACCTATTGGTCGTGTCAGAGTATAAAACAACCATTTTTCTTCGTACTGTCCTTAAATTGTGTCCAAATTCTTGTACCGTCATCGAAACAAAAAAAAAACACGTTTTTGTTTGACCACCTCTCTTGACTGTTTATTTTTTTTTTATATATTATTTTTGTGGAGCAATATGTACCCCCAATGGTAACCCTACCACTGGGAAAAAAACCGCTATTCTAGGGAATACTTGAAGATTAGTTCTTGACACCCAATCACATTCGCATAACCTTTTATCATTCCAGTGACATTCGATCCAATTTCGCATAACGTTTTACCCTTCAACTTCCCACCTTCAACTTCCCACACCGTTCTCGCAGGAGGTAACCCCTTATCTTCCAGCGCACACCCAACTGAAGTGGACTAAGCCAAGGGTTTTGCAGCAAACCGTGTTGCACAACGCACAATTATATTAACGGGGTAAAGCTACTTATTCGCAGATATCGTTATCCTGGTAAATCGCTGGTCACGCTAGGGAAACATCAGCATCGTAATGCGGAGAAGACGTATTGCGGAGTCAGCACGCAGCTTAGCAACAACAGATGCTCCTCTCATTGACCGTGCAGTTTGTCTCTGTTGAATGAACTCTGTTCCAGGGCTATGCTTACCAACTTGTATCTGTAATTTGCTATGCTAGTTACACTGTCTACTTGATTAGTTGCGTCTGGTTTCTGTGTTTGGGAAATCCTTATAATTTATGGCCTGTGCCCGTTTACAAGATCTAATCTAATAAACGGGCCCGGCAATTCCACATTTCTCTAGAATAAACCTAATTTACCAACAAAATGGGACTGTCGAGAGGCAACTTCGGTGTAGATGATAAAAAGAACCTCATCTGGATATATCAGACGCAACTTAGGGTGAATTCAATCAGTCTTTGGGTTTATAAGTGCATCTGGGTGATACGTGCTTCTATCAAAGTATAATTTCAAACTTGTACCACGTTCCTACGAGTCTCAGACTAAGTTAATGACGTCCTATACGCTCTTGACTACGGTAAGGTATTGCCTTCATCTCCATATACGCCTATTAGCGTTATATTAGTGGGCAAGTACCTCTATATCCATTTGAAGTCCATTTATGAAATTACCAAGTCATTAACGTAAATGGAATTGTACAAAACAGTGTCCAATGGAAAAATCTACATCATAAATATCGTATAAACAAAGCTGAACAATTAGCTTTTATTTTAAACCACTGATCTGTACAGAGCTTGTTTTGATGAACTTAATTTCCAGCAAAAAAAAAAAAACGGAGTCATTAATTAGAATATTTTCATTTCAAGCCTTACAAAGAGTGGTCTTTGTTTCTTCCAACTTTGCATCATCTTGTATACAGATTCGCTGGACCATGATATTGTCAAATACATCATCTCATTCTCCTATCGTAAATACAAAACTTAATTCTTTTTTTTGTGCGCGCGGCTGCGTGTACATGGAGGCAACGCACGAGCAAAATTAGACTCGTTTTCTGACATACACCATGCCCCCCTTACCAAAAAGATCAATTTCTATTTGTGGAAAGAAAAGAGAAGAAAAGAAAGAGAAAGAAGAAAAAAAAAACAAGAACGCATCGCATTAAGAATCACTAAAGGAACAACGTACAATACAACAGTGCCTTAGGAGGAAAACAAATTCGAAAATCTATATTTTTCTTAGAGAAAACCCAGATGTAGACATTCTCAGATTATGTCATGCGCAAACCAAGATCAATGTAGCCAGCCAGCACAGAGTTGTGTCTGTTTAAACTTTCAGAAGCTGTCGCTTTGCCTTTGCATACCCAATGATATTGATTAGAAGGCAATTTTAGATTTATTCGGAGAGGTCAGTAAACTGGGACATTGTGATGAGCTTTTTTACTCCCACCGGGATTGGTCGCGTGCGTCTTGTACGAATACAATTGATTATTGTGTTTTACTGTCTATTATAGACAATTCATTCGTGTGAGAAATGGCACCGGTTATTGAAAATACAACGCTTTGAGAGCGCATCAGCATTTGATTTTAATGGTTCTAAAGGAACATCACAAACATCTTTATTTGTACAATGATCGTGCGCTATTTTCTGACTATTACGAGTAACTGAGCTGGGACTAACATGTCATGACAGGATACATAAAAACATGCGAAAATAGTACTCCAGCAACTTATTATTTCCCCATCAACTTTTAACACCTTAAGTTTTAATTATCAATTTATAACTGCAATTTGTGTAGATTAATTATTCTAAAAATCTGTAGCCATCACAACGAGTTGTCTTTATATTGCACTACGTTCATTTGAAAGAAACCTTTTGGCAGTGTAATGATCACCAAAAGGTTAATCTGCTTATTCTTACCTTTTAAATAGTAGTTTAAGCCTTCGGCAATGTCATTTGTTTAATTGGAGTTCAAATCAGGGCAATTCGTTATGAAGGCAAACCTTTTTCTGCTGTTAGCGTCAAGGGGGAAAAAAGGAAGAATTCTGTTCTCGAAATTAGAGGATGGTATGTTTATTTTTCGTCATCTTTATGTCGAAGGCATTCAGTCCCCAGATTATGGAGAGAAAAATGATAAGAGGCTTGTTTTTCTTCAATAAAAAATAAGAAACCATTACTTTTTTTTTTAAATTAAATTAAATAGTTGAATGATTGTGACGTTGTTCAAATCAAGAAAACAAAATAGCACGCTATACAAGTAAAAAACATTTCTCTGGAGAACAAAAACCTATTCTTTTACCACATACTGCTGCACTGTATAAAATTCGGCTTTCTGTCAATAGCCAAAAAGATAAACTGTTTTAATTAAGGAAACTAAGATCCTCCTCCAAAAATGACACCAGAAAAATCGCCAAAACCGTTCCATCCCACCAAAGTGAAATGTAGAGTGCACATTGGCATGAAGAAGGTGTTCTTAATTTTGAGTTATTTTCATGATTAATGGCAAATTTCCGCAGACACGTCTTGGTGAAGATGATGCTGGAAGTTGGAATGCCTTCTGGCTGATGGGCTGCCATCGATACCAACACCTGCTCCCCCTCCCTTTTTAAGATTATTGATGTTTTCAGACAGATTGTAATCCTGATATAGGCATTTTTCATTTCGGTAATACCGGGTTTTGAGTTATTATATAAAAGTTTCTCAAGGAGTTTAAGCGGGCTGTCAGATGTTGAAGAAACACAAGGCGGATTATCTTGAGAGATAAGTGATGACTTGTGTCAACAGAAGAGGAAAATATCAAGTAAGGAAAACGAAATGGCAAATGTAGCGAATCGCCAAGTTTTTTTTCTCTCACTGAAGCTGAGGTTGTTAGGAACGTAGAATCAAATAAGACGGGGTGGGAAAGAAAAGTGAAATGCCACATTTTGAGTGACATATAGGGAAGAAGAAATGGGCAGGGGAAGAGATGAGTAACCAAGTAAATGAGAAATTGAACGAGTGCTCGATTTACCAGCATCTTTCGAAGTGGAAACAGGGAAGTGGGCGTTAAAATGCAGATCGAATCTGGAAGTAATAGTTAATCGATAAATAAACAAAATAAACTTTCCGTTTATACTCCGGGACGACCACACGGTCAGAGGAGTTCACAAGATAGTGGATACAAGAAACAGCATCGCATTTAGCAGTCGCGGGCTTGAACCCTGGTCACTCAAGGCACGTGTACTTATGCGCCTTCGCGCTTGACCATTCCGCTACGGCGGCCTAAAAGTATCTGTCACGAGTGGAATTCGAACCCATGTCCACATACGTGGACCAGAAATCACAGCTGCAATACATGGAAGGAAGCCCTTGAGTCGGGCGCCCTAGACAGCTGGGCCACCCTGACAGAGAAAGTGGAGAAAAGAGGGTCCAATAGAAGAACGAGAAAGACTATATAGTAAACAAATGATTTTAATCTAACCAAATGCGATTTCACACAACTTTTCACTGCTTAAAAAACATCAAGATCCTTACTATTAAAAAATAACTGGCCTGAACTGCCAAACCAAGGTTAACCATAATACCGTGTAATTTGACTAGCATATAACAGTCATCAGAGTCTCAGAGCAAGTCCACCGGACTGAAATTAAGACTTCCAACTGGTCAGTGTGTTAGTCTGCATCTGCCCATCCTTCGCAAAGTGATATCCTGACAGCTGCAGGCAGGAATGAAGAAGTGAGCGAATTGAAGTCTCGCTCACTTATGGCAGATCAGTAGTGTTAGACCAAAATCCATAACTAACATTTTTCTTACATTAACATTTTCGATAATCACAATCCAGCCAAGGGCTAAATCTCCTTCTGGGACTCTAGTCAGGTTTTGTGTCCATCACATCCTTCCTACACCTCACAACACGCCAATGCAGTTTCTTTTCCGCCTTCTGATTATTTCACTCAAACATCTCTTCTCACCCACCATCCTGAAAGCCTCATTTCTCACTTTATCAGCATATCTTAGCTTTCCCATTCTCCTACACGCCCATATCTCAAACTTTCCAATCTTTAATATCTTCTGTCCTCATTTCAACAATTCTGTGCAGCCAACTGGGGTTAGTATAAACTACATAAAGAATTTGCTTTGTCGATCAGCATTTGTCCATAGAACATTCAGGAAAAGATCATGCTTAACACCATTCTGTTCGTCTATGGAGGCGATATTTATCCAATCGAGTCACAGCTGTTTTCAGTTATAAATAGAACATTTATTAACGTTCAATTTATAACTAAATCAATAAAATAATGTTGTATTTGGTTATAAATACACCAGCATATTTAATTATAAATTAAAGAACCCTAAAATATAGGATAATAATAAAATAAACCAAGACTTACTTTACGAATAAAAATATACAATAGTAGTAGTAGTGGCACGTGATGCAAGAAAGCAAGTGTATGAGCTTATGCAGCATCAGCCAAAAAAAAAAAAAAAAGTCACACCATTCCCTCCAAATGCCTGTTTAGTTCCTCCTTAAATTTATTCAACCTATCAACTTCCACAACGACAGATGGAAGTTTGTTCCAGCAATTAACCACCCGCTGGCTAAAGGCAAATTTCCGCACATCTATTCTACATCTGTTTTTTCTTAATTTGAATTTATGCCCCCTTAGGTTCGTAATCTGAACAAGTGGAAGGATCCCATCAGAATTCAGCGTGCTCAACCCATTCAAGGCCTTATACACCTCAATCAGATCACCGCGCAGGTGCCTAGTCTCCAGCCACTGCAATTTGCAGAACTTAAGCCTCTCTTGATAAGAGGATCCCTTCATTCCCCTCACCAATCTTGTTGCCCTTCTCTGTACACGCTCAAGCAAATCTACATCCTTCCTAAAATGAGGCCTCCAGACCTGTACGCAGTACTCAAGGCCTGGCCTGACCATTGCCTTATACAGAAGGATAATCACCTCATTTTCCCTGCTAGAAAAATTCCTATATATCATTGACAAAACCCCATGACCTGCCCTGGCAGCCTGTCTGCATTGCTCAGAAAACTTCATATCTGCCTGTACAATTACTCCCAGGTCTTTTTCATTTTCTACCACCTTAAGTGTAGTACCACACAATTGGTACGTTTCTCTGGGGTTACTTCTACCCATATGCAGTACTTTGCATTTGTCAAGGTTAAACTTCAGTTGCCACTTCTTAGCCCATCTGCCCAAATTATCTAGATCCTGTTGCAGTAGCACACTGCCATTACTGTCATTATCAACCCTGCCAACCTTTGTATCATCTGCAAACTTCGACATTAAGCCTGATATACCTTCATCAATAGCATTGATGAATATACAAAACAAGAGTGGACCCAACACCGAACCCTGTGGGATTCCACTAATAACATTAGTCCACGAAGAGCAGCACCCATTGATTACCACCCTCTGTCTTCTCCCACTTAACCCTCCTTTTATCCATTGTAGCAACTTACCCTTAATACCATTCTGCTCCAATTTGTACAATAGTCTTCCATGCGCAACAGTGTCAAAAGCTTTCCTGATATCCAAATATATGATATCAAAATTATTTTTTGCATCCAGTTCTTTTGTAACCACATCATAATATCCTATCAAATTTGTCAGACAAGACTTTCCCTTAACAAACCCATGCTGTGTCTGAATTATTGCTGCAGTCTTGTTTAGATGATCCTGCAATGCATCTTTAACCAGTGACTCCATTATTTTACCCGGAACAGAAGTTAAACTAACTGGTCTGTAATTACTCGTGTCACCCTTCGATCCCCCTTTGCGAATTGGGGATACATTTGCACATCTCCAGTCCGTGGGAACCTCCCCTGAGTCCAATGATGCTCTCATAATTATGGCTAAGGGTTTGCTTAGTTGCTTTGCCCCTCCTTTAATATAACTGGATAGATCCCATCCACCCCAGGTGCTTTTCTTACGTTTAACTTCAACAATTTCTCCTCCACTTTGCTCTCAGTTATTACAAAATAATTAAGCACCCTGCTACAATCTGATAACCTTGTGGCATTTTGAAACCTTAATAACTCCTCATGTGTGAATGTAGATGCAAAATACTCATTCAGTTTGTTAGCTACCTGAGCAGGATCATCAACAGTTGAACCATCGATATGAAGTGGACCAATCAGATTCATCCCCTTCCTTTAGAGTTTATATAAGAAAAGAAATCCTTGCTGTTTTTCTTAGCATCCTTTTCCAAAGATTTCTCGTAATCTGCCTTCGCTTGCCTAACCTCCTTTGTGACTTTGTTACAGACTAGCTTATAAAAGCCATAGGCTTCTGTGTCGCCTGATAATTTATATGCATCCCATGCATTTTTCTTCTCTGTTACGAGTCTCATTCGTTCATTTGATAACCATTTAGGCCTAAATTTTGAACAATATTTCTTAATATGTATGAAACTTTTAGTAGCTTCCACGATTAATTCCTTGAATGCTTCCCACTTAGAATTTACTGTTGGTAACATCGTCAGTTGATCCCACTGTTCAGAATTTAAAAACTGTCGGAGACCACTGTACTCGCCTTTACGGAAGCAAAAACCCTTTCCTTTACCCCTGATGGTAATTAAATCTTTAAGTAAATCCCACGTCAGTACACTGTGATCACTGCCACCTAGTGATTCCTTTATCTGCAAATTCCTAATATACGAATGATCACTGCTGATAACCAGATCAAGAGTATTACCCTCTCTGGTTGCCTCTCGAACATGTTGCTGCAGAAAACAATCATCCAATAAATCCACAAAAGTCTTACTAGTGTGTGAGTGACCAACCCACAAGTTCCAGTCAGTATCTGGGAAGTTAAAATCCCCCATTATAAGACATTCCGATTTACTGGCCCACTCTATTTCTCTGTACAATTGTTCATTGTACTCATTCGAGTCATTAGGCCTATAACACACTCCTACTCTAATTTTTGCTTTCGCAGTACTTATGTCACACCAAACTGACTCAACAGTGCACTATTCATCTATATCAACTGGATGCACTTCTTTTGATTTTATGTTTTTCTTAATTGACAGCATAACACCTCCTCCAATATATTAATACACAAAACATTCTGCAAATTCTGCAATCCAATTTGCAGACTGGTCAAAAATAATAATAAAAAATCGTAAATTAATTTATGCAACAAAGTTTCATAAACATTTACTACAATTTGTTTAAAAAAAAAAAAATCCCTTTCGATACGTTATAATTAAATAACCAAAATATTTTGCGCGCTCCATGTTTTCGGTTATCTCCGATAGAGGGCAGAGTAATATGAAGAGCTTGCGTGAAGAGCAACCGAATTTTCACAAGCATTTAAGATAAATACCAGATCGTATTAATTTACGTTATTTATTGCTTAATTCTTTCTAACTAGATTTAGGCATTATAAAATACTTCCTCCTTCGTTCATTTAATTCGTCGACCATTGCTTGCGCTTAACGGAAACACAGAAAGCCAGTAAAGATCTATCGCATGGCATCACCCGCTTATCTACCATATTTAGCAGACAGCAAGATAACGCAAATTACTACTCTTGCGTTTCCCGAGGAGGGATGACCTAATTAGTCGTAAGGTCATAGTAATCAAGTCTAGCAAAGAACCTTGAGAGATGCAATTGTATTATGAACTATTCCGATCAGAACAAGCTTTCGGACACCATTTATAGAATACAGTCAGCCATTGTGCGTAATCCTTCTACAGATTAACGAATTTGAACATTGCTGTTTAATTACACTGAACAGCATAAAAAGAAATATTGTTTTATGTACTTTACAGAGAGAAATACTTTATAGAGAGAGATGAACGATTGGAGATAATCTGAATGCGATGAATTTAAGTTTGAACTTCAACTTTTTTGAAACACCCACCACTTTCAAGGGAATGAAGTTAAAATTTAAGAACGGAAATAATATTGTAACAAATAAAATGCAAATTATTTAATTACTTCTATATAAAATTTGATAATTTTAATGCTTTCAAGCCTTTGGTGAATTTGATATTTTTATATCATCATTTCAATTTATTTCAATACTCGTAATTATTGTAAGCAATTTTTAATGCCTTCACAACGAGTTGCCCTGATATTGCACTACCTCGAATAAGCAACGTTTCCCCAGAGGAGAAGATACACCTCTTAATAAAATCTATGCTCCTACACCTGTAACATTATGAGTAATGCTAGAGATGTAGGAGAATGATCTTTCTCCTGAAAGTTGTGTTTCTTCATCCAGTAAACATTCAATCGACCACAGAACACACGCAAATTACTCACATAACATGGCCTAAAATCTTACAACAAACAGTTGTTTAGGATAATTTTTTTTTCCTTTGTAATTTTCCATATTTCCCCAAATAAAAATTGGATTTGCGTACTGTTTATTGTAAGTAAACAAAAATAAGATTTTAAAGCAATTAATGGGGATAAAAATTAAGCTGTTACTGAAGAGAAGGCTTTAAAGATGTATTTTTCTGTCTTTTTAATGCCAAAGGAATTACTGGCTTTCTGCCAATGGTAGAGAAACAGTTGCAAAGTAGGCAGGACTATGTTTCACTTGTAAACTTAATACAGAAGAGGGAGGAAGGGGAAAAAAAAGAAAGAGGTATTTGTAGCTGGTGGTTAAGTGGAAGGAAGTTGTGTAATTATGAAAGTGAGTGCATTAACTGAGTGCTGAAAACTCGAAGTGTGGCACATTGCCCATTTAACTCCCTTGTTGTACATTGAGAAGGAAATTAGGTTAGGGAAAACTGTATTTTCACTTCCATTATATGGATTACCACTTTTTTCCCTCAGCAACAGCGGAGAGACTAAAATTATTTTATAATAATTCTTCCACCTCTGTTTTTTTTATTTTTGATCACTGTTACCAACGGTTAATGACACGAACATGCCCCGAAATGATATTGATGACATTTTAGCAAGCCGCAATGGAAAATACAGGAAGCCAAAAACTTTGATTCTTTAATAATAGAGGTAAAAGTTCTTTTTAAGAGAGGAATCAAAACGGGGTCCGTGGCCGACAAAGTTTGACTCTTCAGTGACAGTTCTGTGGAGAAACCCATGTTATCCACTGCAATATTAAATGTAGTACTGTTCCTCAAATACTACTTCTGTCACAATGAAACTACTTTCTGCAATTGTACCTTCCGTATTGTAGATCGCTATTTATACAGTTTCCCATTTATTGGTAACAGACCACACGTAATAACTCATTGGGAGAAAACCCTACTCTCACTGTCTGAAATGGACTAGCCTCAGCTGAAATTGAAGGCGCCTTTGATTGTTCTTCCAGTCTCAGACGGGATTTGAACCTAAACCTCTTCAAACAGAAGTATACTGTGGCGGAGGCTGTGTCCTAGGAGCGAGTTTCGCGAAGACAGAATTCCAAACAACAACACTTCCTCACTATAAAAGTAATAAATTCTATTTATAGTCAGGAATGACCACATAAGGCCAAGGGAAATTGCAGAATAGAGAAACAGTACCGCATTTTGTGCATTTTTTTAGATAATCAATGTTCCGCACGATCTCCTTCCTATAATATGACCTTCCTACTCGGAAATTAAGTCCTATATCTAAATTAAGATCTCCATGAAAAGCAAATAATTAGGAGAGAACAATTTAAATTTTGTTTAAAAACCGTTCAAAACAAAACAAAGAAAAAATTGTCTAGTTCTTTATACCACGATTAAAATTATAAGATGTCTTCAGTCACGTGGCAAACGAGACTCGAAAACGCTCATTAGACATTAAACGAGGGAAGAAGACTTTGCGACTTCGAAGTTCTTCTGTCCCTCTCTGTGTCTTTCTTTTCTCCAACTATGGAGACATCTGTCTAATTTCAGCGGACAGTTTTATCGAGCGTCGATCGTAGTAAGGCCATTACGGACCGTTGCAGCCCGATCGGCGTGGCGGGAGAGTGTCTTTTCAGAATCGGTTTTTGTCCGCCAAAGTGCAAAAGCTAGGACATGTCTTTTGTGTTCAGCGGCGCCTTTTTAGCCATCAGTCTACATCGACAACACGCACGCTCGCGCTTCACACATAACGCCCACGAACCTTAAACGGGGAGTGAGAGTGAGAGAGAGAGGGGTCAGCAGCTTTTACCGCACCTCTTTTCCTCTCCCCGGAGTCGTGACACTCTTCGTAACGAAACCCATCTTCCTCTTTCTCTTAGTTGCCCACTGACTCATTTACCGCACACATAAAGCAGAAAGGAATTACCCCCGTTGCACGGGCCGTTTATTGCCGTCATAATCGTCACTGTTGCACTCGCAGCAAGCTATAAGTGTCAGCGAAAAAGGGTTATATTTCAACCTGTTGCTTTTATCTCGGAGTTTGAGGCATTTTGGAACTCCTTATATCGATTGATTGCTGTATTTGTTCTATACGTGCTTTATCTTGTGTAATTAAGATAGCTTCGCATCGAATAAAAGCAATTTAACTTTATTTATTTACAATGAGTGTGGAAAAACCCAACAGATATTCAACTTTTATCTTTGTACTGCACACAGATTTTAAATTAACGCAGTGACAGCGCCACCTGAATGAGACAAACTTGCTTTAATTATTAAAAAATAGAAAATTAAAAAGAAATTCAAAAATAAATTTAAATAATGTAATTAATTTTAAAAACGTTGTAAATAAGGGTCTAAATAGCATAAAAAACGATATCGGGAATGTTACAGTAATCAGAGAACCACAAATCAAAACAACACCCTAATATAGTAGTCAAAGAGATCAGTTTAATTTTCTAAACCAGAATGTACCGGGTTTTGACAGCAATGTGAGTGGCTGTGTTCGGTTTTCTTCCTCCATTGGAGAATTATTTTCTTTTTGTTCCATCACCTTTGCAAATATAGAGGCTTTGTGACAATATGGTGATACCAAAGTAGCTGACAACTCTCCTCCCTCACTAACGAGGGATCCAAGACGGCTGCAGCTGCTGTCATTTCTTGACTATTTCGCGTTGTGACCTCTTCGAATGAACCTTTACACATAACACACGTTCACTTTCAGGGTTACTGTGAGAAACTATCACAGAATGAATGAAGTCATTGAGACCACCTCCATTGATCGCTGATGGGGATGTACGAAACTGGGTGCAGTTAGCGGCTCGTTTCATCCCTGTAGATGGTGATCGTATTTCGCAATATTAGATGGCTAGAAAATCGGCCTTCGAATGAAATCGGTCAAATCTCAGTTGCCTACTAATTTTGATAATTGGTATAGGCAAATATCGTTCGATATTTGCATTTATTAATCAATGGTTGCATTCTTTAACAAAGTATCATAACTAAAAACTTCGTACAGAGAAGCATTATTTAAAGGGCAAGACTAAGAAGCATCAAGATTAGTTGGTGTGTGTATTCGGATTTGTTTGGAAGAAAGTTTGAATTACAGATGCGAATTCAAGATTACTTTTGAATTATAGTACCGCGAAAATGTATCTAGAAAAGCATACAGTACGAACTAAGCTGCCTGTACGATAGGAAGTGGAGTGACTTTTACCGTGATTGCTCTCTTCTGAATTGAGTTTGGGTATCCGACTAAAAGAGTCACTTGAGAATACAAACAGGTACAGAATTCCTCCTAGATGAGTCTATATCCTATCTGCCATGGGAAATCAGCTAACCTGACTGTGACATGGATATTACGATGCATGATTTTTCGCAATAGAAAAAAAAATCTCAACACAACATACCAGACAGTCATTCTGTATACTTAAAGCAATATTCCAATTACGCCCATCCAAATAAAACAAGAATCCAAACAACAGAAATAAAGCCTTCCTTAAATAGACAGTCATCCTTGCCAGGCTACATATTGGGCATACCTGCCACACTTTTCTTCTGATGAAAGATATCCTCCCCAGCGTCAGAGATGCCATTCTCAATTGACAGCAAAGCATATTTTCAGAGAATTTCCACTTTATCATAATGCTGGACAAAGTTTATCAATCTCACGAACTGTCACAAGTTCGTCTAACTCTGCAGACAATTTTAGATAAATCAAACATTAATTGGTTCAGTTTGTTTCTTTTTAGAGGAAATAAACTATAAATAAATAAACTATAAACTTCAGAAGGTATGAAGTTATCCCAGAGCCACTAGAAAATGACATGACGATCAATATCCATGAAAGTGGTGTTGCATAATCGATTACTAAATAGGATTTTCAGCCAACGGTCGCAAAGGAAAGAAAACAGGAGGAAAGGAACAGTTCAAGAAGAATCTTGAGGTATTCCAGCATTGACTAAGTTTACCACAGATAACCAACTCTCATCGTCATAGGAAAAGCAAATTTCATACAAAAAACAGATCACACTATGGAGCATGCGTATGCCAAATTCGATTAAATGCCTTTGAAATTTCCTTATAAAAATGACGATTATGAACACAACTATACGAAGTTTTCGATATTGCAAGGATTGAGTTAAGAAATTTCTTCATTACTTTAGAAAGAAGGGAAAGCAGATTTGTCTTTTTTCAAGATAGGCTGGATGTGGATAGATCTCTATATAACGGCAAAAACAAATACCAACGTTATATGAGCGTAAAATGTGATTGAAAAATGGTTAGCTCTGGATCACATCAACAGAACAGCTAAGAATCTTGATACAAAGAGATAATCTGGTCCTGATTAAAAAAAATTCCAACCGGACTAGACGACTTCTTGGTATAAAGAATCTTATGGTCTCTTTCATGCAATAAACCAGGAGAGACATGGAGTGAAATGAAAAGGTTCACTTTGAAAGGAGCTATACCAAGAGCCCATCAAGAAGTGATAGGAAAGTTGAGTCTGCTAGGCCTGTTTTATCTTTAAATAAAACTGCAATAAAGATCTTTTCAGACTTATTTCACTAAAGAGGCTTTAAAATGTGGATGTTAGTCAGCCTTCATTATTATAAAGATTAAAAATTATTTAACGCCTAATTTTGTATAACCCTGCGTAATACAAAGTGCAAATAAACAGATATGGCTATATAATACGCCTCTGTTCAGATGTGTCTTATATGAAATTAATAGAAATTATATTACTATGGTTTAGGCAAAAATACTCTGTATTCATAGCTTATTCTTACGAAAAATAATCCAAATACGTGTCCTTTTGTTACCTCTTGACAAAACATGTGTCTACTTCCACTAACTCATCTATTAAATAATACTTATGAATAGTAAGTGCTATAAAGCATTCTAAGCCACCACTGACCGCCATGTCTGACACGTTCAGAGTTATGAACGTGCCTGATAAAGTCAAAACAATCTACACACGTTCAGTGACTCAGATTTGTAGAAACTGTTGAACTACAAAACATGAGTATGACAAGCACGTTCCTTCATGGACGTTCCATGATAATGAAGTACTGTGTTTATTATTATTATTTTAAACTGTGGCACTTATAAAACTGACCAGCTTGCATATCTGGAAAATGTAGTCAAACTTGACTGATTCAAGGATAGCGAAGTCAATTGTACACACCTATAAATTAGAAAACACTTAAATGTTTTGCTTGATAATATAATTTCAATTTTCAGTCATTAACCATCAGAAGCCAATAACATTATTCCCACTTATAAGACAAAACTGACATCCATTTTCTCACTTGTGGGTTAAATAATTTGCAAATTTTAATGTCATTATTATTATCTTTGAATAAAGGTATCCAATATTAAAAGTCTGCCCGAAATTCTCTACTTCCATCACCCCTGTTTTCGACACTCATGACCAATGTTATTCTTGGGAATATAAGACCAGAATGCATTCCTCAGCATGCCATCATGTGACTTCCTGTTCCTGTAGTAGAATTTATGCTATGTCGTCCATTGGCCAATACAGGTCACGTGATAAGCTGAACAGTCAAATTGGTCAACAGGCCAAATTTCTATGCTTAAAGGCTTCGTAATTTTCCTCTTTCTCTCTTTTTTTTCCCCGAATTGCTAGCGTAATCACACACACACAAAAATAATAATAAATAAATAATAATAACTTCAGGCAGCACGCTGGGAATTTACTTTCCAAAATATTTGAACCTTAAATACATTGCTGTAAAGACAAATCCGGTATACTCGAAAACCAAAATGATATTTTCTTTTAAGATAATTAAAGTAAATATATAAAACGCCTGTGGATAATCTAAATAAATACGGTTTATACATGAACGTGGTGTATTCTACAGTATCGATGTATTTTTAAACTTAATTATTATATATATAGATAAAAGTTTAATACAGAAGGGTTTATAAGATGGCCAAAACAATGATTTTTTGGCTAGAATTTACCAGACCAAAAGAAATAGAATTTTCTGTGTTCTATATGCTAATAAATGTTCAAATTAACAGAGAATCGTACCTCAGCAATGAATTTCTAGCATGATCAGTTTTATTTTCCATGCCTTTATTCGCACCAGCGTTCGTACCAAGTGTATGAAACGCTAGCCGAAATATCGACATATTTTCGGTTCGATGGCGTCCTCTTATCTCAGCTAATTTTGCTTAACGTACTACCAGCACAGTCCAGGATGAATGTGTCATCGAATTCGTTTTCTCCCAGCATGAGGAATGCATGCCAAGAAGCGTCTTCACTGAAGCATGTGCGTGAATGGCACGTAGTAGCGTCCGTGATCTGGCCACCAAATAGAGGCACTAACTAACATTCCTTTCTACCACTACATCCAGCCAGGAGCACAAAGCACAGTCGAAATATCGGATCCGAGTCGGCTGATTACAAATTCCTTTCCCGCTGGAAATCACAGTGAACGGAGAAACGCTGCAGATGAGTCTTCAAGACGTGCAAAACTTAAAAGAAAATGATTCAAAAACACGTGATAAAAATGGTAAAAAAAATATGAAATTAAATTAATATAAACCTTGATAACTGTAGGATAGCGATTATTTTAATGACAATATATTTTCCTAGAATAGGCGTTCATATTATTTAGCAATAATTATAAAAAAATCTAAGAAATTAAATCTTCTTCAGATTACTAGATACTTAATAAAAATTACAATATGCTTTTATTATCATATTTTTTTTACAAATTATTCTAGTGAAATAATGGATTACTCACGGTTCAGTCTTCAGAAGATGCTACCAATCTTTCTCTACACTCAAGCACAGATTCGCTAAAATTATCGGAAGACTTTAAAGGCTATTTTTTCAATGGATAATTACACTGTCTTAAAAATCCACTGGACACATGTAGTTACAAAGAAAAGAAGTACTTATGCCAAGGAAGTAAGTCCACTTCGATACGTCGTAGAAGACTTTATTTTTCTGGTGGTCCACTCCTCGTGAGCTCCAATATTGATGGCTGTCTTGGCCTTGACCAAATTCTATGGTCCAATTGATCTCAAAGCTTTTCAGTTGAGGTCAGAACTATGCTAGACGATGGAGTATTCATGATTCCATGCACTGGAGCCAGTGGACCTCGTCCGTACGAAGATAAAAACCCCTCAGACCAATACACCTTACAGTTTCACCGTTGGGACAACTCAATAGGTGATCACCACGCAGCGTACACACCTAACACGTCCATCAGACTGGAAGAGGAAGCAGCATGACTCGTTCCACAGGACCGATTTCCACTCGTCCACACGCCAACATGATGCCAATCGACAGTATCCATTTTTTAATTACAGATTTGTGAGTCGCAGATGAAAATACTTGTTATGGAAACTCCTTCCTTGCAGTAAATATCTTACGCCTATCCGATTGTTCACTTGGTATCGGTGGACTTCTCTGGACTATTAACTAGAAAATGAACTGGAAGTTAACCATTGATCGCCTTTATAGGTCGTAATATTTGTGTATTACGTAGTCATACACAATTTACTGTAATTAGGGGGGGAGGTGTCACGTGACTTATTCGGTAGAATAGAGCGAGTACACTTAATTCGCTTTCTTTCAACAAAATTTTCAGAGGAGTGGTTTCATCTGAGGAACGCGAAGACAACTTAAAAGTTTTCATTATTATTTCATTCCTCTTTTGACAAAAAAAAAAAAAAAAAAAGAATTTCCAAAGATACCATCATTGCCTGTGACCTTGAAAAGCATGCTAGTTAACCCTATTCTATAAAATGCACGCCCACTGCATTCACCTCCCCCCCCCCCCCCTCCATCTATCTTTCTGCAGTCCCACATTGGCGCGTGGAGAAGGAACTCCTGCGTCTGCTTTGCCTAGGCCCTCTTATGTCCCCCCTAACGCATTAAAGCCCTTTAAAAGTCTGAGTTCCTACCTGGATTGATCGGGAGCATTGACTTTGGCAACCGATACTCTTAGATAAGCAATCTTCCTACCAGAATTTACCAAGAAGTTGATTAATAAGTTCACTTAAATGTCATAAATAAGACTACCTAAATGAAATGTTGATATTAATAAAATAATATAGCGTGAAAATTGATTCGAAGATTTAAATTGGAAATTATTCCTTGGAAACCGACAAATGACTCGTACAGTTTCATTATTAATTAATAATAAAGAATTTAATAATTTTACTAGTTGACAGAGGTAATCTGTGTGGATTCAATCACTGATTCTGTGTGCCTGTTAATAGTATTTTAGTATATGCGATATCAATCATTGCTGCATAATCATTTTTTTAAACTTAAATTCAACTTATGTTAAACTGCGTTATATTAGTATTCAACTGCGTCTAATTACGCTGAACAACACATTTTGGGTCATATCTTGTTACGCTCATCAAAGTAAGTGTACTTTATAGATTTTGTGGTGCTAGATATGGAAATGATGCTTAAAATGGCATATTGGCTCTTGTTTTCGAAAAAAAATAGTACAAGGTATGTTTTATTTAAATTGCAGTAAGATGTACAAAGATACCTGTATCGAACACGGAACCTTTTCGCTTGTATTCAGATTCGGGAGCATCCTTACAAAACCAGTAGAAACATTTCGAAAGACTTTCCTCGCTATGACATTCGAATTGTTCGTCTTTGAAAAAGTTGCCTTTCTTTGCGGACAATGCCTTAATCTTCTCTGTACTGTCTTTGGAATTTCTCCTGCAAGTATGTGAATGCAGGACCGTTCAATTCGATGAGGATTAAGAAGATGTTTGCGTATGTTTCTTTTTTGTGGATGGCATACACAAGAGGTATTGAAGGCGACATATTTCCACTGTGTAATAACATAGCCTTAAGGCTAACCTTAGAAGAGTCTATAAATAGTCACCATTCTTCGGGAAAGTGCCTCATGTTCGTTGCTGCCATTAGACCATCAATATCCTTACAAACAATAAGTTCACCTTCTGTTTGATAGAATTTATCATAGTCTTTATTTCGAGTACGAAATGTTGTCACGAGGCCAAAAGCTCTGCCTTATTCTTCGGCAGTTCGAGATCCCTGATGAGGTCGTTAAGCTCACTTTCTTTGGTCTTATGTGGTTCAGAAGGGTAAAGGTTTGGACAAAATGGTGGTATATCAAGTTGATATTCATCGGTGTCTTTATCTTCATCAGAGTGTACAGAAAAAACGACCAGGTGGTTCAGGAATAGGTAGTACTTCGCCGTGAGCACCCAAATTGCAATTCATTAATTGCAATTTGGGTACGTCATTGTCCACTTTTCGTTCTTTGTCATTCCTTTTCTGATAGGAAACATCATACAGAAGAAATAGACTGTGACAAGATTCCTTGGCTCCCTCCATATAATGGGCACTGCGAAAGGCATAAAACGTCCCTTTCGATTCACCAACACGTTGAGTTTTGATGAACAGATAGTGCAGTATATGTGTGGAGCCCAGTTCTTGTCCTGGTAGTTTACTTTACATTCAATGTAAAAGAAGTATGCTTTTTTTAATGGCTCGAGTTGTGGGACGCTTTCTTAGCATTATCATTAGTACAGGCATACAATACAGAAGGAATGTTATAACAGCACCAGCCAATAAAAAAAAAAAACCCTTCCCGTTTCATCCATCCATTCTCTCCAAAGGTTTGTCGAGTTCAGCGTTTAACCCATCCAAGATGTTAACCTCCGCAACGACAGATGGAAGCTTGTTCCAGCAATCAACCACCCGATGGCTAAAAGAAAATTTCCGCACATCTATTTTACAACTCTTTCCTCAATTTGAATTTATGCCTCCTCAGGTGTAGAGTCTGAGCAAGAAGAATCTCATCAGCATCGAGCTTGCTCAAACCATTCAAGGCTTTATACAACTCAATCAGATCACCTCGCAGGTGCCTAGTCTCCAGGCGCTGCAATTTGCAGAACTTAAGCCTTTCTTGGTAACAGTAATCCTTTGTTCCACTCACTAATCTCGTTGCCCTTCTCTGTACGCTTTCTACGAGCTCTGCATCCTTCCAAAAATGAGGTCTCCAGATCTGCATGCATTACTCAAAGTGTAGCCTGATCTTTGCATTATACGAGGGAATAATCGCCTCCTTATGCCTGCTGGCACAATTCCTATATGTATATCATTTGCAAGACCCATGAACTACTCTTGCAGCCGGTCTGCCTTGCTCAGAAAACTTTATATCTGACTGAACAATTACTCCCAGGTCTTTTTCATTCTCCACTACCCTGAGTGTAACACCACACAGTTGGTACGTTACTCTGGGGTTACTGTTATCCATATGAACTTTGCATTTGTCAACGTTAAACTTCAGTTGCCACCTCTCAGCACATCTGCTCAACTTTTCTAGATCCTGTTGCAGTAGCGTACTGACCTTACTGTCATTAACAACCCTGCCAACCTTTGTATCATCTGCAAACTTCGGCACTAAGCCTGATATACCTTCATCGATATCATTGACAAATACAGAAAACAACAATGGACCCAACACGGACCCCTGGAGAACTCCACTAATAACATTAGTCGACGAAGAGCAGTGTCCATTGATTATCACTCTCTGTCGTCTCCCACTCAACCATCCCTTTATCCAATAGCACCAACTTGCCTTTAATGCCACACTGTTCCAGTTTGTACAGCAGGCTTTTATGTGCAACAGTGTCAAAAGCTTTCCTGAAATCCAAATATATGATATCAAAATTATTTTTTGCATCCAGTTCCTTCGTAACCACATCATAATAACCAATCAAATTTGTGAGACAAGACTTTCCCTTAACAAACCCATGCTGTGTCTGAATTATTGCTGCAGTCTTGTCTAGATGATCCTGCAATGCATCTTTAACCAGTGACTCCATTATTTTACCCAGAACAGAAGTTAAACTAACTGGTCTGTAATTACTCGTGCCACCCTTCGATCCCCCTTTGTGAACTGGGGATACATTTGCACATCTCCAGCCCGTGGGAACCTCCCCTGAATCTAAGGATGCTCTCATAATTATGGCTAAGGGTTTGCTTACTTCCTTTGCTGCATCCTTTAATATAACTGGATAGATCCCATCCACCCCAGGTGCTTTTCTTATGTTTAACTTCAACAATTTCTCCTCCACTCTGCTCTCAGTTATTACAAAATTCTTTAGTTCCCGGTTTGATAAGCAACTAGTCTGCACTTCCCTAAAGAATTCCTCATGTGTGAATGTAGATGCAAAATACTCATTCAGTTCATCACCTACCCGGACAGAATCACAACACTGGAACCATTGATGCCAAATGGACCAATCTGATTCATCCTCTTCCTTTTAGAATTTACATAAGTAAAGAAGTCTTTGCTGTTTTTCTTTGCATCCTTTACCAAAGATTTCGCGTTATCTGCCTTCACTTGCCTAACCTCCTTTGTGACTTGATTACAGAATATTTTATATCTGCCATAGGCATCTGTGTCACCTGATATTTTATATGTATCCCATGCATTTTTCTTCTCTGGCACGAGTCTCATTAATTCATCTGACATCCATTTAGGCCTAAATCTTGAACAGAATTTCTTAGTTGGTATGCAAAGCCTAGTAGCTTCCAAGATTCATTCTTTGGATGTTTCCCATTCAGAATAGGAAGTGTAGTTCACTTTTAAAAAATTGTGAAGTACGAATTCTTTTTATTGCATTTATTTGGTTCATTCGCTGACGCTAATCATGAAATTGAGAACACATAACTGTCAATCACTATACAATAACAAAAAAATTACGATTAACCACCCGTTGTCTTAAGGCATATTTCCGCACATCTATTCTACAACTGTCTTTGAATTTGAATTTATGCCCCCTCAGGTTCGTAATCTCAGCAATAGGAAGAATCCCATCAGCATTAAGCCTGATCAACCCATTCAAGGCCTTATATATCTCAATCAGATCACCTCGCAGGTGCCTAGTCTCCAGATGCTGCAACTTGCAGACTTAAGCCTTTCTTGGCAAGAGGACCCCTTAGTTCCTCTCACCAATCTTGTTGCCCTTCTCTGTACACGCTCAAGCAAATCTACATCCTTCCTAAAATGAGGCCTCCAGACCTGTACGCAGTACTCAAGGCGTGGCCCGACCATTGCCTTAAACAAGGGGATAACCACCTCCTTCTCCCTACTAGCAAAATTCCTGTATATTATTGTACCTGGAGTAAAACTGATTTCACCAGCGTGATTAGCGCCTCCGAAAACCGTAAGGGGAAGTAATCCCGTTTTCCTAGGAGCATTTTCATACCTAGGTGTTTCTCCCCCCCATAGCTGACAGAGGGGGGATAGCCCAAAATTCCCCTAACCAACTGTGTGCCTTCAAATTAAGTCACGGACTTGTGGTGGGCATCATTTGTCATCGTTTTCAGTTACTTATCCTACCACACACCCTATAATCCGAACTATACCGGTTATGCAGAATTCATGAAATAGAAGGAAGAACAGAAAAACAATGATTCTCAGGGCCAGAGTGACCTGTTATTGTGGAATCCGAGGACGAAGGGGAGGATCCCCGTTTTGGATACCAACTCACCAAGCGGAAAAACTGCAATCGGCTGATCCCCAAGTTTGGGTGGGAAACACGTTCCCAGACAGACTATAGAACAGCCAGAAATAACCGCATCACAAAAAAGACCCCAAAGAAGACAAACAGCAGGATTCACTCCTCGACCCTGCCATACCAGAGGGTACCATATATGAAAAGACGCTTTCTCAAAACCGCACTTGAGAACATTTTCAAGGAAAACTCAAATAATGTCAGCAGGACTCAGATTGTGACAATCTTCCACAAGATGGAAACAATCCTACATGATGAACACCTTGACAAAGAGAGAACTACCACACGGCTACAGGCCTATATGGAATGCGGGGAAAGTCAAATGCCACAGGGCGCGCCGACGTACTCTGAAGCGCTGAGGACAAATGCAAAGGAACCACAAATGTAACCCAAACCGTTACCAAACGTAAAACACTTCTGCCCATTCCACACTTGATCATTCTCCGACCAACATCAGCGGAAAGAACGCACCACAAGTGAAGCTGTGAAAAACACAAATTACAAAACTGGCAGTGACTTCAAGACAACAAGAATTAAGTGCGTACGGAAAATAAGGAAGACGGGCGTAATTATAGAAACCCACATCAAAGAAGACGCCCAAAGGATAATCGCGAACCCTAAGATACAGACCCTTGGACTGGAAGTTGCGCCCCCAAAAAGAGAGGGCCGAGCATAATCATCTACAACACAGATAAAGATCTGACACCAGAGACACTACGAGAAGAACTTTATGCAAGAAACTTACACCAAGATCATCCAGGAGCAGACCTAGCGATGCTAATAACACCAAGAAACCAGACGAAGTCCAGATTTGGCAACGCCACAAGCTGGGTCGTGGAGCTATCGCCGGCAAATCAGAGAGAAGTGGCTTATCCTACACTCACAGCAAACCTGGCAAGCACGCCAGGAAAAAAAAAAACTCTCAGCAGGGCACAAGAATTCGGAACTTCATACCTCAGGTACTCGCTGTCTATCCAAAATACCCAGACTGGCTATCACCAGGATTACTAACCACCTATCTGCTCACCGGCTACGGTGCCATCCGACAAAAACGTGGGAGCATCTTGTGCACCACCCACTGTGAATTATACGAGGCCTACGATGTCACCTAATAACAGAAACACGGTACGTATTACAAAACCAGAAGCATCAGGTACTAGAGGAGGAGTATAGCTACAAGGCACTAACTAAATATGCGCAGGACCTCTTCAGCAGAGGAAGAACCTTCCTTGAGCCACAACCACAAGCAGTGAAACTCCATTGACTCACCAGTCCAAAGAACGCTCTTGCCTGCATAAACTATCAGACCGAAAAAACATAACTACCTGGAAGACACCCCACCTCATTACTCAAACTCCTGAGGAAGAAGCCTCTCACCTGGACTAGACAAATCCATCGAGTGAAACATACAGGGACACTCTCCATATGGACCTGGAAGCGACAACCACCCAAGACGGTGCTGTTAGGTAGAAATTGCTGACCCGCAGAAACCTCGTGTGATAGCTCACCTACCAGACAGAGTGGAAACTAGACGCCACTGGCAACGCAGTCGAGCAAATCACCATCGAGAGACATCATCCCGCAAATGGCATACGCACCGAGACAAAACGTTTATTGCCAGAACCTGCGGGGACAGCAACACCAATGATAAGACAAACAGCAGATAAACTACTGCAGAGCCTTACTGGCGATCTGAGCCGACTCCCTTGCTGGGAGACGGCCTTCCTGTCTTCCCCCTCGCCACCCCTCCTTTCCTTCTGGTGGGGCATAGGCATGCCCCACTGACATTTTCCTGGGTCGTCTTTTCTATTGACCCTAGTTCTTCTTACCTTTCTCCCCCCCAGTCTTCAGTCTTCCTCCCCCTCTGTATCTGCACGCTAGCGCACGACCTACACCAAAATTTTAACTTCTCTAAATTATTTTCGCCAACTCCTCAGCCACTAAATCTCCAATGCACCCCCATCTAACAGAAAAAAACAATATGTGTTCAACATACCAACAGGCGCGATATATACACTTTTTTTTATAGGTCCTCACCACTGAAATCTCAGGAAATTAGATGGCAGGACCTGCCAGAGTAAATGCAAACTACTAGGTACCTGGTCTGCCTCCACGGGCGAAAGTGAGACAACGTCGGGCCTCAGCCTTTTAAATCTCTGGCTTTTACAGTGAACTGTATCACCACACAATATAAACTACGCAGAGATGGGGGAACCCCTGGTGCCGTCTAACCCTAAATACACTTTGCACTTTAACTAAACATCATTGCTGACTAGGTACACCCTTTCATGGCAACGATCTTCCCTTCTGGCGGTGCCGTCTTTCAGCAGGAGAAAGCGCCATGCCACACCGCCCGGATTGTTCGAGACTGGTTCGCGGAACATGAGGAAGGCTTCCAGATATTGCCTGGCCTCCAAATTCCCCAGACATCAATCCCATCGAGCATCTCTGGTTTGTTTTGGAACAGCAACGCCGATCTGCAGCGTCTCAACCATGGACCTTACAGGAGTTAAAGGATCTGCTGGTTTTGTCTTGGTACCAGATACCATAAGACACATTTAGAAATCTTGCAGTGGCCATGCCTCGCCGGGTACGAGCTGTTTTGGCTGCACGTGGAGGACCAACATCATATTAGGTAGGTGTTCATAATGTTTTGGCTCTTTGGTGTATATAGTTAATATCTGCAGGAACTACATTTTGTGGTAATGGAGTGGACATCCATCCAGCAATGGCCGTGATTGCATCATCAGAGATTAATAGGAGAATGTCAACTTAATTGGCTATTTTATTGTTAATTAACAATGGATTTAATAATTATGATTAATATCAGGGTGGTTTATATCACTTAATGTAATAAATTAATAAGTTAATTTGTTATCAGATAGTTTTTATTACTTACTCCTTTTATTTTTACTTGTATCATTTATGGTTTTTATTATCTTGAATAATAATCGGTATAATCGTACGAAGTCTAATTGCACTTTCTATTGCCCATGATGAAAATCTATTGTCCATGATGGAAATATAAACGCCTACAATTTACAAACAATAATATCTAAAAAATGCTTCAGTCACTCAAAATGGAGGTCGATTAGAGCTACGCATGCGCGTTGGGTCTTTCACTTCTATAGTAGACTTGATAATTAGACAAATGTGGTAATCTTGTGGTAATGTGTATTAATAAATTTGGCTTTATTAATTAATAAAATTAAAAGTTTAATTTCCTTTTCAAATAAAAATTTGAATTAATAAAAGTTGTTTGTGAATATTTTACTATTGTAGGATTTTGTTTTGCGCATTTACTTGTTTTTAATTCAATTTTTGTTTTTCTTTCTTTTTTTTTTCTCCCCTTTTAGGCACTGATTTGATGTCAAACGAGTTAACCATAAAAAAAGCGATTAAGAAGTTGGTTTTAATTACAGTTTAGGATTTTTATTGCTTCCCTAACGATGACCAGAAAAATGCAATCACTGAAAATCGCGAGAATCAAACGGATGAAAGACCTTCTCAAGATAAGAAATTAACGAATTCCAAGCTGATGCTATCGTCATTCGTCCCACAAGCGGACATGCCCAGTTAATACCTACCTACCGGCTATGAAAACATGGGTTGATCGAGTTGTGCATTTTAGAAAGACTCTTAGACTAACATTTAATGAGAAATACGAAAAGTGTACCACTTTCCAATACCAGTACAGTTCTTTACAAATGTCAACATTTTCAGTGGTTCCATTATTTGGTTCTTGAAATGAATGAATTATCTGCAAATTATTCTCGATAAATATAAAATAGAATTCCTCATACGGGCACTAACCACAAGAAGAGGTCAATCTGATTGAAATCATACCAAAACCTAAATGTGGTAAATGAGGACTTTTTCATACTGATCTCTTGGTACGGACTGGGTCAACTCATACGGTTGGAGGTCGTGTTACCTTCAATTAATATCCAACTTCATCTTGCAATGCTTCATTTTTGCGCGGCTGCGATGGATTTTTCCAAGAGATTCTTTTGCAACTAACCACCGTGCAAAATTTTTATGTGAATGGTGGAGGAATATCTAAGATCTCCAACATCTACGATGGGTGCCTAGTTCTCCAGACCTGAATCCAGTTGAGAATGTCTGCAATATGTTGGAAAGGGTACTTGACAGTTCTCTTCCAACCACAATACAGCAGCGGACAAATATCCTGATGAAAGAATGGTCACTTCTGGAGCTAGACTCTCTCAGATACCTTGGAATCCATGTCACGACCTGTACGGGCTGTAATTTGGATAAAAGATGGCCCTACAGATGTTGAACCAATGTGTGTACATTTGTTTTTTGAAGAGTATTAACGGATAGATAGTATTAACTATATATCCGAACAAAACGTTTGAATACAGAGTTGAACTCATCTATCGATGCAATGTGGTTGGTTACTGAATTATTTTATCTGAATCGGTTGATAAAATCTGAAATATGGTTGGTTTAAATGCCAAGTATAAATCTAAAGTTGGTTTTGCCATCCTTAAATTGTAATAATTTTTGTGTACTGAAATCGGTACCTTTTAATCATTAGCATCGAACTTGTTCAATCTATTCAAAGCCTTACGCATCGCGATCAGATCACCTCAGAAGTGCCCTCGTGGATAGCACAGTTAGTATAATCATCGTTCTCTCCACACCCGGTGGAAAAAATCGGAGTTCAAATCCCATTAATATTATGGTATAAATTGAAACAGAACCGTTCTAGTTCAGCATTTTAATAATTTTAGTCCTGATAGTTTCTGTTGTTTCGCTTTTTCTCCAAAGCAACTGGTCACGAGGCATAGATGTATTGTACAACTGCATACTCCATGGTAGGATTAGCCGCATAGCTGGTTGAAAAACCATCGTTTTCGGTGAAGAAAATCGTGAAAGTCTGGACCGAGACCGACTACCTCGGCCACTTGCTAAAAGACTCAAATATTCGTCCACCTTGGTAGGATGTTAGAAGGACAGTGAACGCAAGAACTGTGCTAATTGAGAAGAGTATCCAGCTGTCCATTTCTATTATTCCATTTGATCATCGGAATGGTTCCAGTAAAGGAAATTGTAATTAAATTAAAATTAACTAACAAGCAAATCAGCTACCATCTACTTCCAGTTAATATACTATGCACAATAGTGGCTTAAATCTTAAATATTTTAAAAGGAAATATCTTAAACGGACGCCTTCTTCTTAATATTTTAATTTTATTCTTATTAATACATTTTTAATCATAAAACGCTTCAAGTTCTTTATTCGGTAATAAGAAAAAGAGAGAACGTTATCATCGTTTTGACAGGTACAAAATGCAAATTGAAAACCAATCCGAAATCAATCATTGTGAAACAACTTGCAAGGAACTGATGCGAAAACTATCGATTTCCTCTGAAAAGAAAGAAGAAATTCCTGTCGTCAGCATTCGTAGAATACCGACTGTGCATCACCAGTTTGCTGCTACCGTCTTCCTGGAAGCTCCACTTACAGGTGCAGATGAGAGGTCATCACCTCAGTAATATAATCTCATGCTAGAGGAGAGAATTAACAAGTTCTCTTCAGGAACTGGACACCGCTAATGAGCTTTGGTACGTAAATCGTGATCACCAACGTAAAGAAGAGAATAAGAGGTCAAAAGAGAAAACTAAAGGTCCAAGATGGTGATTTTTCGAATTAAAGAGGTCAGAAGGTGGAACCACCTAAAGAAATCAAGGATCTACGTGATGAGAATAAAGCCTCAAAACACCAAGGGCGAAAATTTTTAAAACTAGAGAGAGAGGACTCATAATAAACAAAAGTACTGTTTCTCTTCACATCTTTGAATGTTGCTAACACTTTGGTGTATCCAAACATTGTTATAAACGAGGTTATTCTTGCATTTTTAAATGCTATGTCCAGATAGTAAGGTTTCATGATTATAATGCCCTCACACATATTGCACTCACTCCTCAAAACAGTTTGAGGAGTTGAAAATGTATGCCATCTTCTTTGGCTACCACCACAGTCCCTGAATCTAGTCAAAACCGTTTTTGAAAAGGTTCATTGCAGAATATGCGAAATTTGAGAGCAGACTCAGTAAGTGTTAAGCCATTTTCTGTTATTTCAAACCACGCCCATGAAGGGAGAACAAAACCTTAAATTAATTTTTCAATATTTATAAAATGTCACTTCAAAAAAAGATTTTGACAGTTCGCTTCCATTTCCCTAAAGATCCATGGAAACTCCATGGATAGCGTAGAACTACAAACACACAAAACTTTCCAAAACTGTCTTCGAAGAAATAAAGCCAGATACGATCTAAGAATCTAAGATCAGTGGATGAGATGGTGACTAATAGTCTCCCACCCAGAAGAAGCCATAAATTGCAATTCATGATATCTCAGATTCACACTTCAAATGAGTTAAAGGAATATGATAATCATAATAAATATATTTCGTATCCATATATCGAATTAAAGAAACAAATGACAGATACAGGGGGTCCAACACTTTCACTTTTTTGCACAAATCTGGGTTCGAATACCGTCAGAAGTTGGAAGAATTCCTAAATGCCTCTTCAGTCGATCTGAGATGGCTACGAACACATTATAACATGGTGCAACCTGTCATATAAAGACCACCCGAGAATTACCAATCTACCCGCGTTTGTTTTGTCTGTAAATTGAGTGTCTTCTGTGCTCGGTTTGTCTGTTTTGCTGGACGAAAAATCCGATTTACGAGGGAGGGAACTTTACTATTCTGAACTAAGACAGACTAACTCAGCCAAGCCCGAAAAAATCCCTATCCTCGAGTCCTTAAGGGGATTCCAACCCGCGCCTCTTCCACCCTGTGTGGGAAAGAGGGTGATTACAACCACCCTCTTCTCTGTACCAACATGCAATAAGGATCCTGTTCGTGAAGAGGTAGATCAAGGACAATGAAGTGTAATGCTGCCCCATACCAGCAACACACCATCATTAAAATGACGTGTTCCTGTATGTATACAAGTTTTTCTTAAGTTCCTCTTTCGCGATGCCCTAGGACCCGACAAAGATCCAACTGCGGGCTGTATCTGGACTCATCTGTGAACGGTGCCCATTCTTTTTGCCCCACGATGTCGGGCACTCAAGGGAATACACACCATAGGTGTGTCCATATCTGAGCAGATTGATTTCGGATAGTTTGGTGGATAGCAATCTTACCTCTGTTGTTAATGGTCTACGATCCGACCTGAACGTCTATGAGCAGATTGGGTTTTTTGGAACCGATTCCACAACTGCTGATGACATTGCGATACACTTAGCCATGCTAGCCGTGTCTTTTCACCTCCATTTCCTGATGACTGTCAGACACGATATTTTCGGTTGTGCTTCACTACAATAGACAACACACCGACAGGTGTGTTTCCTTAGTACCCATGTTGTTATTGCAGCCATAATGGATATAGATAGATCGGTTAATTGTTTTCACCAATGTATTCGGCAGCTGAAACTAAAACTTTCGGAATCGCCAACATCTGCAAATTGAGATCCCTTCATATGAAAAGGATGAATTGCTTCCGTTTCCACATACCGTATATTTTAATTACAATATTTGGAAAAAACCTTGAAATAAAACGCCAACCGAATGTCTAAACGAAGATTTAAAACAAATAAATGTCATACCGCTTGATTTATTGAACTGTAGTCCGAAGAAAATGAGTAAAGCCAGTGTAAAATTTCTGCTTAAAGCCCCAGGCTGTTGTTATCTGTCTCCTGCAATGACCACAGTTTGAACTCAATTTAATGACCGCTTGACACAGTAAAAATGCCACCAAAACAACTTCCTCTCGCACTTCTTAGGACTTCTAAGATGACCTGGTTGGTGGGCAATATTATGGTATAAATTGAAACAGAACCGTTCTAGTTCAGCATTTTAATAATTTTAGTCCTGATAGTTTCTGTTGTTTCGCTTTTGCTCCAAAGCAACTGGTCACGAGGCATAGATGTATTGTACAACTGCATACTCCAAGGTAAGTCACGCCACGAGGTGTGAACGTGTGGTGTCTATAAATTCAGCGCAATTATTTTGTGCAGAGTTTTTTTAGACTATAAAAATATTAGCGCTTTTATGTTGGGTTTATATCTATATTTATTGTTATATATTGTTTATTTTTAGCTAAAACTCTGTTTTCTTTTTAATTTTTTTGCACAAAACAACCAAAATGTTTTGTTAAATGACCAGATTTCACTTTAGTTCCATTTCTTTTTTGTATCCCAGCACGGCCACAAAGGCCAAAGGACTTTACAACTACTAAACAAGTCAACTACTTGACAAGAATACAATTTCCATTGTATATATATTTTTTAATAAAATATCTGTCTCACAAACTGCCTGAAATTAAGAATTCATGTTTGTAGACCTCACAAAATGTCTCATTCAAGATAAACTTGGTCAAGATTATGCTTGCTGATAACTTTTTTAGTAGAATATTTTCCACCCAGTATTTATTTAATTTTAATTAACATTTTCAAATAATATTGGCTTATTATTAATTTCATTACGATTGAAATTAGCCCCTCCCAAGAAAGTAAATAAATCTAAAAAAAAAAAAAATAATAATAATATAAAAAACTTCAAAATCACCTGTCCATCCGCTCCAATAATTTTTGTAGTTCTTCCTTGCATTTATTAAAACTGCCCATTTGCACAACATCAAATGGAAGCCTGTTCCAACAATCAACAACCCGTTGGCTGAAAGCAAACTTTCCACATTATTCTGCAACCATCCTTCCTCAATTTGAATTTGTGCCCTCTCGTATGTGGTCTAATCAAGAGGAAGAATCCCATCAGCAATGAGCCAGCTCAATCCATTCAAAGCCTTATACACCTCAATCAGTTCACCTCGCAAGTGCCTACTCTCCAGACGCCGAAATTTGCAGAACTTAAGCCTTTCTTGATAAGAGAACCCCTTCCCCTCACCAATCTTGTTGCCCTTCTCTGTATTCGCTCAAGCAACTCTACATCCTTCCTAAAATGAGACTTCCAGACCTATACGCAGTACTCAAGGAGTGGCCTGACCATTGCCTTATACTATGGGATAAGATCCCCCTGTACAACATCGACAACACCCCAATGACCTTCTCTGGCAGCCTGTCTGCACTGCTCAGAAAACTTCACATCTGACTGCACAATACCCCCCAGATCTTTTTCATTCTCCACCTCCCTCAGTGTAGTACCACACAGTTGGTACGTTTCTCTTGGGTTACTTCTACCCATATTCAGTACTTTGCATTTGTCAATGTTAACCTTCAGTTGCCACCGCTTGTGTTTATCTCTAATGTTCTTTATAATTACGAGGCCTATTAACATTAATAATGTAAGAGGCAGCTGAAACAACGTCCACTGGAATTAAAATGACATCTCTTATCATTCTTTTGCCAAAGGAATGGAAATAAAAATGAAACCATTGAATCAAATCGATATCTGATGCAACAGGAAGTCATAAACAGAGAATATTCCTGCCTTAATAATTCATTCGGTTAATTGTCATATCAGTGAGGTAATTTAAAAATTGCACCAAAACTTTCAGTAGAAGAAACAGTTGCGATGGGTTGTAAACAATCATAAATCTACGAAGACACTCCAGGGACAAATCACCATCCACCGCTTTAACTGAATGCTTTTCAAGGAAATGCCGATAGCAGCTGAAGTTTGGGATGTTGATAACACCAGTGGTACGCACTACTAGTATTTAATAAGTGTTACACGAGAACGTTTGGTTTATTTGACTATTTAATATGCACAGAATTCTACGTTCTTTAAATATATATTCGATTTGTGGAAATCAAATCGAAAAGTTGGTTGTTTATTTAAAATAATCAACGAAATTAATAAATTAAAATATACGAGACGTTTGGGTATCTTTCGGTAAGCTGCTTGTGTTTTATGGATTTTTTTTCCATGCTTAGCTGGATGAAAAACCCATTTTCCGTGATGGAAAATGCATTTTTGCTTGATGGCAACTAAGTAGGTGGTTTGTCACTTGCAGATAATTTTAAGCGTATGCAAAAATATTATCCCTCTTCTTATCATTATGTTCTATACCATTTCTTATTCATTGTTGGTTCCTTTGCCACCGGTAATTGTGAACCGGTAGTTGTACCAAGGCAAGCGAAAACTCCGCTATCTGTTGAAGTCTGTAAGATGACAAACAATTTTTCCTCCAACTTGAGCAATTTTAGGATCGACCCGATTGGACAGGAGACTATCAAAGTTACTAATCTGACGAATCAAGCCGATAAAATCGTTCCAAACCTTTGAATGGACTGACCAGTGCACAGTTCAAACAATAGTGGCAGCTGTTATGATTTGGAGAAGGTTCTGTTTGGATTCTTTGGATACAGATGTGACCAGATCCGAGAGCAGTGGACTATCTGAGCATTGCCGAAGGTTGAGTAAATAGCCAATGGCCTGTTGTTCAACAAAAAGCTAATGGCATCATTTCAACAGGAAATTGCATTCTATCAATGGACCCAATGCGTACAAAAACAGGATCTGCGGAATTTTCGAAAGACTTAACCGTCCTCCATTCACTTCAACTTGCCGATAAAGCTGAATGGTTGGGGATATGGTACATTTTTTGCACATGGCATCCAGAGTTGGAAACAGTGCTCAGCTGAGTCCGTGTGACTAGAAAACGGAAAATAGCTGGAGTTGTGAACATTAAAATCACCAAGGAAAAGTGTTAGGAAAGTTGGACTGGAGAAAGTGAACTTTTAAAGAGAGAAAGTCAAAGAGTTACAATTTAGTGGTGTTGGAAGAATGATAGTGGCAACAGATAAATTTGACAGAATGGGGTGCAGAGATTTTAAGCCAGAAAAATTTTAAAAGAGGAGATTCCAACTTAGTCAAAGTATTTCATGGCCAGCGCCCCCTATAGTTTAAATAAGCCAACTTGACAGACAAAAATGTAAATTGTAAACGTTAATGAACCGGTAGACAGGTGTAAACCAAACTTAAATAAGCATTTAACTAAATCATTTAACTAAGTTTTTAACATAAAATCAAAAGGTTAATAAGAAGTGGTGTTCGCGAACATTCAAACAAAATAAAGGCTGAGACAGAAAAAATAAATAAATAAAAGAAAGAAGGGAAGAAAGATAAGAGTTGTATAAGAGAAAAATGTTTTACAAAAGAAAAATATTTTGCCTTTTAGCAAAAAACAAATTATAGAATGGGTCCAGTAATAGTGAAATGAAAAATCCTAAAACTTGAATTTAAAATTAAAAGGTGTATTTATATTAATAAAATATTCGCAAACCTATTAAAAGATTTTTAAAACTTTTGTATATATTTTAGTACATAATAAAACGTGATTTATGATTTTTATTCTTTTAATTAGAAGAAAATTTAGAACAAACAGATAGTTAAAATCATTTGCTGATGCTATACATATTCACAAGATTTCTATAGAAGAATAAATCACTTTGAACTGTATAAGATTCTACAATGCCGTTTTCAAATATAAATTTTAGAAGAATAGAAAAAATAAATAAATAAAATGAAATAAAATTATTTGATATAAAATAAATTTAAAATTATTTCTGCGTAGAATCCATTTTATTATATATTATATGACTTCATATAACAATAAACATAGTTTACATAATTATTAAGTTCCTTTAATGCGATTAAAAAAAATATATTGTTCCAATGTAACTACACAAAAAATATATTTTTTTACTTTTTCTATAAAAATTTCCTTTTTTATTATTTAATCGTGTAATAATTGCGAGTACGAATCTGTTTTTAAAAATTTCGTTCAACTTTCCTGCACTAGGGGGCGATACTTTCCTCGAGGATAGATATTGATCGATTTCGATCGGGGCTTCCGTTCATTTGCACCAAGTTCTGTATTAACGTCGACTAGTGAGGAGAGTGTGCAACTTTGCCTTGTTCTAATAAGGAGAAAATTTATTGTTCGTATTAATCAACAAAACACATCCAGATAGACTGTACAATAATTTAACACACAACACTTTAAATATTTAGTGTATCTGGAAAGATGCTTCTTTCTCACATCAAAGCTCTCCATCTCTGAAAATTACAATTTTGGAGCGACCAACATCAGTTCAAAGTTCCTCTCATTGGAAAACGAGAAAAATTCAATTGAGAGTTCAATATCTTTTGAAGTAGCTGTTTAAAGCTAGCTCAAAAGTCATTAAAGTTACTGTTTCCAAACCCTTGTGGGTAGCGCGGTTGAAAAGACCAGAGTTCGAAGCCCATCAATGCCAGGAGGAATTATGAGTCCTTTTCACAACGTGGCTGAGTTAGTCAGTCTCACGCGAGGATGGCATGGTTTTTTCTCCTGGAAACTGTTAAGCTATATATCTTCCAAATAACTTATTTTACACTCTAGGAATCGCCAATTTTAAAAGGCCCAATTATCGCAGATTTCTCCAAAACTTTTTATTGGCTTTTTATTATTTTAATTATTTAACGTAGCTGAGTTAGTTGGTCTCACTTTAGGACTGCATGGTTTCTTCCCTCTTGGAAACTTGGGTTTTACGTCCACTAAAACTGTTCTGTGAAGATACACAACTAGACACCATATATTGACTCCTCATAGCCTTAGTCCCTAACCAGTTGAAATTTATAGGAGTATTTCATACTAATTATCAATAGGATTACGCTTTGCCTTCGAGTACGTCATCCTGTGATATCCACAGCAACTCGACTCTTCTGGACCACTTCCTCAGCAGGATTTAGGTCTCCCGGTTCCCAAAGATCATTAACTACAGTTGAAGAAATTAAGATGGTCTTTGGGAATCATCTAAAAAATGTACTCTGCTGAAGTTAATCAACAATATATTCAAGCGTTGGAAAAAACCTTGTTATACTCGCGTGAGACTAATTAACTCAACCACAGTGAAGACCCAAAAATATTTCCTGGAGTCATTGATGGGATTCAAACGCAGACCTTTTCCCAGTACGGGGAATGGGAATTGTTAAGTACAACCCCCAGAAATGCTAAGGTCAAGAACATATACAGGAGCTGCAAACAAAAACAGTTTTTTGTGTGTGTCTAGTTCTTTATGTTGAACAAAAATACAGCGCAGATAAATGGATGGCTAGACACCGATGGATTTTAATATATAGGCCACGTCAGGATCTACTTTTATTGAAGAAAAAGTATGTAATTTTTCCATTCAGAGCTCCATCAGAAATACTAATAGAAAATAACTCTATATTTTTTTATTTATTCCAAAGAAACCGCACTTGCTTCTCTCCAGACTTAATCTTTGTTTGTATACAGGTTAAGTCCTCTAACTTCTTATTTCAGTTCTTTTTCTGTGCATCAAAAGCTCGCGACTTTTATTACCCTAATCAGAAAATTCTTACAGCTTTGATTGCGTAGCAATCAATGACAATTTCATGATATTTTGTTAGTTATTTCCTCAATAATATCTTCGAAAACAAGCAGAGGTTCTCAGTGGCATCAGCAGATAAAGATTACATCCTCACTGTGTAATCCTTTGTATACCAAATATAAACAAACATTCTCTTCTAGCTCTTATTTATCAAGACTTCAATCTGTACGTAATGTTCAGTGTTACACCATATCAGGAAGTGGTTATAATACCAGGAAGTGTCCAAGAGATATACGGAACAGGTTTGTAGATGAAAATACCGCTGGATCTGCTTTTATACAGGAGCACAGGCTAAAGATGGGTACAGTGGCGGATTTAAGCCTAACATCAGATTACGAGTCCCAGAACTCACCCCTACAACAACCGTGAAATCATTATACCTCGATACAGTAGACTTATTTTTTGTGTTTTTATAAAAACATGAAAGGTATCAGTACGATTGGAGTAAACTAAGTCTTCTTCACCTCAATGGAGAATTACCTGGAGATCACCATTTAAGGAATTAGTGGTGGATATTAGAGAAGTTTAAGCTATATTCAGGGCAACGTTCTTTAAACTGAAAAGTGAAATGTAATGTGCCATCATTAAACAAACTATGGATAGGATTTCAGGGCGGTGGAACAAGGTCATTAATACACACGAGAAAAAAAAAGAACTGAATCTTGGGGAACACCAGACATTAATAGAGAAGTTAGAAGAGAGATCCATCTAGCAATATCATAGTGAGCGGTCAGAGAGCAACTGGATATCAAATTGCAAAAGACAGTCGGCAATCCATAAGATGGCAGTTTGTCCAGAAGACCTTTATACCAAATACGATCAAAAGCCTTAAAAATATTAAGAGCAACTGTTTGAGTTTCGCTATATTTTTCTATCGAATTTGTCCAAAGAAGAGTAACATCAGAAAATCGTCTCAATACATCTCAATAGACCATCTAAACTGACAGAATCCATATTTTCAATCATTGATCAGATGGAAGATTTCGAGAAAGTTGTTGGCGGTTGATGGATTTCTCCATTACTTTAAAAAAAAAAAAAAGAGTACAAGTAAATGCAATGGGACGATAATTGGGTGGGAGGAATTTGTCAGCCTTTTTTAGGAAATGGCTGGATACA